>NC_141555.1:33288642-33588642 GCF_021556685.1 Rattus norvegicus | reverse complement strand
TTTTTGTTTTTGTTTTTTTGGGAATTTGTTAGAGTATGCGTGTGAATATGGGATCCCTTCGGTAGGTTATGCAGTGCAATTATTAATTTCTAGAGGGAGGCAGGGATGGTTCAATTTCTGAAAATCTATCAATATAATCCACTATATAATGAAACTGAAAGAAAAAAAATCACATGATAATCTCATTAGATGCTGAAAAAGCTTGCAAAAATATTCCAACTCCCCTTTATGTTAAAAGCATTAGAGCAATCAGGGATACCAGTTCTATGCAGAAACATTATAGAAGCAAGGGACAGAAAACCAGTACCCAACAACAACCTAAATGGAAAGAAACATAAAGCAAATCCATTAAAGTCAAGGACAATGTAAGGCTGCCCACTCTCCCTATTCAGTATAGTATTTGAAATTCTATCCAGGGTAAAAGCATGGTTCAAATTTGGTTCTGACATGGAGTATTGCCTGTGAAGGAGGAATGGCACAGAGTTTTAGAACTCCTACGGTATGGCCCACTCTTCAGCACAGCCTCGTTGGACCTTGGTGAGTCATGAACCCAACGAGGGCTTCATGCAGAGTGTCGCTCGGTTATTGCATTCATATCTCTCTTAATCTAAGAAGTGCATGAAAATCCTCATGGAGTTTCCCACTACTCAGAGGTCAGCACCATTGGCATTTGCAATAATAGTGGTCGAGGTCTTTTAGGAATTGCCTCTGGGGCAGATCAGTACTTCCATCATTGCCCGAAGAATTGTAGAATGGTCAGCGATGACCACCACCCTTAAAATGCATTTGGAAAAATAAAATTGTTCATGAAGCTGGTTAAGATGTTTTCACTACTGAATCTGATGTAAAAAAAAAAAATTACGGAACAAGTTGAAGTTCGGACAGCCTGGGACCTTTTAAGGTCAGGGAACAAGAACAATGGTGGCACAAGCTAATGGTGTGACTGTCACAAATACTGGACTGTTATTGACTGATTTCTGTCCCAGGTTTACCTTCTGCTTCCTGATGGGCTTTAATAAGGATTGCCAATCACAGAAGAGCATTCTGATCATTTAAACCAGATATGACATTTTTATACAGATGTTTAGATTTCTGTTTTTCTAAAGATTCTTATAAGAGTACTTTTAAAGATAAATAAACAATATTTAAACATTTCTCTGTAAATTCAAATTGCTTAGGTATAAAGTTACGTTGGCCTTGTGAGGAACTTGTTTTCTTTAGATGTACTATGTACTATTTATTCTAATACAGTATTGGGTATCACATTTTTCAGCACTAAAGAAGAGAAGAAAACTAGAACATGACAACAATTGTGTAATACAATATTCAATAAATTAATGGTCTATAGGGAAAATACTGCCTATTGGGAAAAAGAGAAAACCTAAAAAATTGAACTGTATGTCATAGTAATGAACCTCGGAATAGAATATTATCTAGAAGTATCTCCTAAACTTTATGTTCCTAAATCATTTCTACCCATGCCAAGGCCCTGACTAACTTTCTACATTCAGAGCATGTAACCACTAATGAAAACAAGAGAAGTCTCTAGCTTTAGAGAGATGGAGTATGTAAAGGTTTCCACTGTGTCACAAGAGACACTCCTGGAAAAGGCACTCTGGAAACTGGTCAATATAAGAAAAACTGTTCAGCAGGTAGGAGATGGAGGTTCTCACTGACATCATCATTAGGCCCTTCCTGAAAAATCTCTTGTAACCTGGAGAGACCAGGCCCCTCTGTGAGGTCACAAGTGTTGTTGTGACAGCACCTGCTTCTCAGATATTCCTTCAGTACCTCTAGGGTTTACTAATTGGCCTGTAATTAAGAGTAAACAGCCATTTTTGAGGGAGAGCAAGGAGGATGAAGGGATCAGAGATGGGGAGAAGGAAGCTACCTTTCTGTCTTGGTATAAAAAAAAGAAATGCATGGTCCATTGGAGAGCTCAGTGAATCCTGGGTAGGTGTTTAGTGGGTTCCCTGAAGAGACAGCCTTGATCTGAGCCTTCCACATATGGAAATCAGGAGATGAGAGCCTCTCAGAAGCATCTGGAATTCCCTGTTCTTATGGATCCTGGAAGTCAGAGAATATATATCATTCATTTCTTTATTCCGAAAGCCAAGTGTTGGGAAGGGCACAGTTGATTTCCTGAGAGCTCATGGCTTTTATTCTTTTTCTCAAAAAGAAAAAGGTCCTAAGGAATAAGGGTTGAACAAGTATTGTATCTTCAGCTCAGAGTAAACTACTCCAGGCTTTGGATCCCTATAGTTCTGTTTGTGTCAGACACTGATATCTGGGAGACAGAAGTGCTTCTAGTTGAGATTTCATCATTTAGTCTTTCACTAGTATGACTCTAACTACCATTTCCTTACAGTGACCCTTTACATTTCTGAGTCAATAGGTGAGATTAGCTAGCAGTTTCTTTTCTTTTATTTCTTCCATTTTTTCATTTTTTAGCAAATTTTATTGCTTATTTAATAGGGTATTTCTATATTTACATTTCAAATGCTATTTTATTTCCCAGTTTCTTGTCAATAAGAGCCCTAACTGATTCCCCTACCCTTCTTCTATAACCTCCCTTTCTGCACCTTGACATTCCCTTGAACTGAGAGTCAAACCTGCGATGGACCAAGTTCTTCTCCTTCCATTGGTGCCCAACAGGGACATCCTCTGTTACATATGCAGTTGGAGCCATAATTCTGTGTATACACAGAATATTGTGTTAGTACCAGAAATCTCTGGTTCTTTGGCATTGTTTTTCTTATGGAGTTAAAATTCCCTTCAGTTCTGTTTGGAGCGATGCTCTTGACTCCCTCCATTGTTGATGATATTATTATGGTTAGAATTAACTATCACTATTTTCATGGAAAATCCACACCTAGCTGCAAAATACTAATACACATTTGGTGGTAAAGAAAAATAATAATATTTTAAACTTGTCCTCCTGACTAATAATATGAAAAACTTGTGAATTTTCTGATATTATGTCAACATCAGCTGATTCCCTGACCACTCCAATTTGTATCTTTGGCCAGAGTAAATGTTTCTTACTTCTCCCCTCCCTCTGTTATCCCTGTTATGGTATAAATTCAGCCTTGGAGGAAAATAACATTGTCGCCCTGATCTGACTCCTATCTTAACGTCCTTCTTTGCGACCCTTGTCCCCAATTCTATTCCAGGCACCCTCATATCTCTCACTTACAGAAGGTACCCAAGGTGTTTCTCTTTGAAGGTGTCCTGGATGAGAAAGTCTTTCCCTGTTAATAGACTGGTTTGTCATCTTTGTTTTGGAAGCCTTTGCTCCCCCTTGGAGCTTTTGCTCCCACCCCCAAAACCCCCCCAAAGCTTTTGCTGAGTGATGGGACAAGCATTCTACTTCCCTCTTTTGTGACAGGACACAGAGAGTCACTCAGGACACAAAGAATAGGGTTAAAAGTTTTTAAAAAATCTGAGATTTTGTAAAAATATTTGTCCATAGTTCATCCAGGAGGTAACAATTGATTCAAAAGATAATACCCAGTTAGTGATTGTTTAATGGATGGATTAACCCTTTTACTGAAGTCTACCTTCCATAATGAATTAAAGTTATGTGCATTGTGGGTACAAGGTTGACTCTCCTTGTGTGGATGAGCAACCCCATGTATGTGGATTAAAAAACCTTATACCCTCATGCTACTGCAGCGGTCACTTTGTCAATCAGTGCTCCATGATTGCGCTCCAGAAGTGGTCCACTATGGGGTCTTACAACATTTTGGTGCATCACAGAGACTGTGCTCCCTCCAGACCCCAATTGGCTAAGAGATCAGAGGTAAGCTCGAGCAAGTCTGTGTTTTGTGTTCTGTGTTACTTTCTGTTTTGTCTCTTTGTCATGTTTCATCTTTGTTTCATGTTGACTTGTGTTGTCTGCCCCTATTGTCTGAAGGGTTTGATTCCCCACTGGAGAAGGTTTAGAGTCCACTTGGTCCTGTAAGCGGACTATGGCTGTGTCAGGTCGACTTGCTTGTTGTCACAGGCCATAGGCCCTAGAACATGCTCTAGGAGGAGAAAGGAATCTAGAGGACACTCTAGAATCCCATTAGGAGGTGCGATCAGATGGTCTGCCTCATCCCAGAAGCAGCTAAGGTTAAGCTGCATTTTGGGCCAGGTACTGAAGGTAACAGGCATCTGTGGAATTCGCTTGTAGAATGCTTTTTCTTGGTATCGTTTGTCTATTTTTTTTTCCTTTGGTATTGTCGAGTGTCTTTTTTGGCTTTTGTTTCATTTTTGGACTTGGACTAACGATAGTGTTTGAAATCATTGAACTGTTTGCTTTCTTTCTCAATAATTTTTACTTGGTCTAATTGGTGCTTAACTTGGAAATAAATTTTTTGAGAGAAATTGTTTTCTGCCAGGGAGCATGCCTTATCTGCTGGCCCTATTGCAAGTGTGAATTTGGTCTTCAGCATTAAGTCACCTTCCTTGTTAGTCATCATTGACATAGACAGTGCCTCTGATCCTATCCCTGCAACAGTCAGTTCTTGCCCCTGTGGTCAAAATGCTCCAGGTTGGGGTCAGGGTAGTCCCGAAAATAGTTTCAGAAAGAGTCTGCAGCAGACTGCGAGGAACTTTGTTGAGCCAGACAAAACAGGCTTTACTCTAGGATGACAAGAGTAGAAAGACTTGGCACCGGCTCTTCAGCTTACTCCAACTGGAGGCTGTGGCCAAGGTCAGGATCAATGTTTTTTTTTCTATGGCCCTCTAACTCAGTGAGGCGGCTTGGTAAAGGGCTACTACTGCAGTCCTTGGAGGGCTATACTTCTATTAAAGATCAGTACTCCAGTGTTAGTAATCTATTTTTTGGTTATAAGAGTCAGGAAACCCAACGCAATTGTGACCACTGCCTCAGGAATGGCAGTAGAAACAGTCCTTAAAAACAATTGCCTGTTACTATTGCTTACTCTCTGATATCTGAGGCTTCAGTCGGATAACACCCCCTTCAATTCTCAAGTGTTATTTTCTCCTGGTCTTTTGGAGCAAGGTCATCTAGCATGTCTGACAGCCTTTAAGAAACTACCCCCTTAAAGTAGATGAACCATACAATTATTTTATCAGCCACTTGGCATCTAGCACTCAGGTCTTAACTATCTCTCTATCCTTTTGTTATTAATTCTTACTAGAAGCCTAGTGTCCTTCAGAGGCTGGGTCCTTTGAGAGGCAGAGCCACTGAGCTGACTCTAAGGAGCTGAGCTGAGCTGAGGACAAAGTAGAGAGACAGCTGGTAACAGACCAGCTGCCCCTCTGCTCTCCTTTTTGTTTCACAGGCACAAAGCCTGTGCTCTATTATGGCCTGGCCTTTTTGGCCCAAGAAAGCAGGATCATTTAGCTGTGCGACTGAACGCTATTTGTCACCTATCTGGTTGTTCCGCCCACTCTCACCAGGCCACCCCCTAGCATTCTTGCCTGGCCCCTTACCGCTGTTCATAAGAATTTTATCACCTAAGACACTGTGTTCTATGACTTAAAATATATCCCATCCTGCTAATATGCATGTCCTAGATTCACGTTCTGAAGGTCCTAATTCTACAACAAGGGGATGGTGCATCCCCCTAAATATTAAATATACCTCCACAGTGTGAAACAAGATTGATATACTTGGGGTCTTAGAATGTTTCAATCAGGTGCTGATACGGAGATTATATTTACTATAAAACTGTTAAAAGAGACAGTGCATTCTTACTGTCCCGCTTTTGGGCACTGATCCAAATAAGGAGCCCAGAGAGGCACTGAACATGGTGCAAGGTACGCACAACTTCATCTACAATCTGCACTCCACTGAGAGGACCTGCTTCCACAAAGAACTGCACCACTTCGAGAAGAATTAGAAGCCTACCACCCACTCCAGGACAGCTAAAATATGTATTCTTGAACAATGCAATACCTTTGACTTTTTGGATAATGCAATTATGATTGTTGCAGGAACCCAAATTGTATTGTCTATTTGATTTATTTTGAGAATTTAAAAAATGTTAATCAGCATGTTATTTTTCCTTCTGTGTATCAACACGTTATTTTTCAGTTATTGATGCTGTACTTTAATGATATGGGGCTTGCTTATTCCTTATTTGACATACATGGGATACCTATTTATCTCTTTGTCTTTTGCTTATATATTCTGGCCCTTGGACATTGAATCATTTAACCAGCCTTGTTAAGTAACAGGGAGATAATATAACAACAAAATCTATTCACTTATATTATCATAGGCTAACTATCGACGATGCTTTGATGAGGGTCAAACTCACCTACAAATCTCCATCCCCGTCCAGGAAAGGACATTTATGTCCTTCAGTCAAATGAGGCCAACATTCTTTTCTGCCTACTGCCCTGATGCCTTTGATGAAAAACCAAAAAATTCTCACCCCTGCGTGCTGAGCTGGACAATCAGTGATGGATAAGAGAGTGATATATTCATGACTTAAGGGCCTAAGACAGGAGGTCCGACATCAGCTGCTGCCTTATCCCATGATGGGGCCTGGCTTCAAGAGTCTCTTGGCCATGTGACAAACAACACCCCAACCTAAGAGAGACACAGTTTCCAAGGGGTTCATTCCAGGACACGCATGGCCATTGGTCACTTTTACATTTGAATATATACAAGGGGGAGATGTTGGTTGTGATTCCCTAGAAGCCCTCCATTGTAGATGTTATTATTATGGTTACAATTAAGTATGGAAAATCCCCAGCCGGCTGCAGAAGACTAATACAAATTTGATGGTTAAGAAAATAATAATATGGGGCTGGGGATTTAGCTCAGTGGTAGAGCGCTTACCTAGGAAGCGCAAGGCCATGGGTTCGGTCCCCAGCTCCAACGAAAAGAACCAAAAAAAAAAAAAAAGAAAATAATAATATGATAATGTTGTCCTGCTGATTAATAATATGGCAAACCTGCGAACTCTCTGACATTCTTTCAACATCAGTCCGTGACCAAACAAATCCTGTGTTTTTGCCCTGCGTAAATGTTTCTTTGTTCCCCCTCCCTCTGTTACCCCTTTTATAGAATAAATTCAGCCTTGGAGAAAAATAAAATTGACGCCTTGTTCAGACTCTTATCTTGGCATCGTTCTTCGCATTCTTTGTCCCACATTCTCTTCCAGGTACCCTCAGAACCCTCACTTACACAACATTTGTAATCCTTTCTCAAAATCAACCAATAACAGATCAGTTGTCAGGAAACTAGTTTGGCACTAGCATTCACTTCCGTATTTTATATGCTCTAGCTGTGTCTCTCAGGAAAGATCTATATCCGGTACCTGGCAGGATGCATTTCATAGCTTCATCACTCATATCTAGTTTTGATTGTATATATATATATATATATATATATATATATATATATATATATATATATATATATTTGGTGTCTCCTACAGCAATGAGGTTAGGTAGAAATTTAGCATGGATTCTGCGCAATTAGGTCAAGAATTTAGAATCCACAAATGACAATGGCAAATAATCTCACTCCTGTTCTTATGAACCTTTGAAGTTGAGGTTTAACTGGACCTCAAGCCATTTCTCTCACTGCCCATTCTCCTAAGTATGATGTATGGCCTGAAGAAATGATCATGGTAAAATATCCCAAATCATCAAAACTGACATTGGGAACACAGTAGGTTGATATGAGAGTACTGATACTTAATTAGAAATAGAACCACATTCTATAGTCTATGTTGTCCTTTGTTTTATTGATATCTGGTATTTTTTGGATAAAATAAGCATTTGGGAATTTATCATTCGAAGTAGGTACACAGTATTTACACTGTTATATTCACTCTTTTGCTAAACCCACTTTGTTGACAAAATGATTGAAAAAAAAGGAATTGGAAAACAGATTTTTTCATAACATATTCAGGAATATATATATATATATATATATATATATATATATAGTCCCAAATCAAGGAATATTCAATTAGAAAATGAAATATAATATTCACTCAATTTTAGGTCTGTAGGGTAAATACAGGTCTTTGGGAAACAAAGACAACCTAGTAAATTGAACTGTATTTCATAGGAATGGATCTCATAATAGAATTATGATCCAGAAGAATCTCCTCCATTCTATGTTCCTAGATGTTTTCTACTTATGTCAAGCCCCTGAATAAATTTCTCCATTCAGACCTTGTAATCACTCTTGCAGGAATGTGAAGTATCTAGGCTTAGAGAGATGTAGTACGTACAGGTTTCCACTGTGTCACAGGAGACACACCTGCAAATCTCATCCTTTAATCTATTCAATGCAAGGAAAGCTGATCCCCAGGTAGGGAGTTCTTAGTGACATCATCTTTAGGCCCTCCAAGAAAAATTTCTTGTATCCTGGAGAGCCCTAGCTTGTTCTGTGATGTCACAAGTGTTGCTGCTACAGCAACTGCCTCTCCAATATTCCTTCCGTACCTATAGTTGTTGATAATTTGCCGCTAATTCAGAGTAAAGAGCCATTTAGGAGGGAGGACAAAGAGGATGAAGAAATCAGAGATGGGGAAAAGAAAGCTGGCCTTATGTCTTGGTATAAAAAAAGGAAGAAATACATGGATTATGGGAAATCTCAGTGAGTCCTTGGTAGGAGTTGAGTAGATTCACTTAAGACACAGACTTGAACTTAGCCCTCCATATACGGGATTCTCAAAAGAACCTGGACTTCCCTGCTTCTAATGGTTTCTGGAAGTAATGTTTATATCATTAATATCTTTATCCCAAAGGCCAGGTGTTGGGAAGGACACTGTTCTTTTCCTTAGAACTCCTGGTGTTTATTCTTTTGCCCAGAAGAAAATGGTCCTAAGAAAGAAGTGAAAAACAAGTATTGTGTCCTCAACTCAGAGTAAACTACTTAATTATGTGGATACATATAGAGCAGTATGTGTCTGATACTGGTATTTAAGAGAGAGAAGTGCTCCAAATTTGGACTTCATAATCTCAATCTTTCCACTAGTATTATTCTGACTATAATTCCCTGACAGGGACCCTTTGGATTACTGAGTCAATAGGTCTGATTAGCTTCTAATTTTCTTTTCTCTTCTTTCTTTCCTTTTTTTTTATTTTTTAGCAAATTTTATACCATTTTTAATTCGGTATTTCTATATTTACATTTCAAATGTTATTTTCTTTCCCAGTTTCTTGTCCATAAGATTCCTAACTGGTCTTCTTACCCTTCTTCTATAACCCCTTAACTCTGCCTTGACATTCCCTTGAACTAGCAGTAAAAGCTAAGGAGAACCAAGGGCTTATCCTGTCACTGATGCCCAACATCGCCATACTCTGCCACATATGCAGTTGGATCCATAGGTCTGTCCATAAACAGTCTTTGAATATTGGTTCAGTACCAGAAAGCTCTGGTGAGTTGACTTTGTTGTTCTTATGGGGTTCAAAGCCCATTCAGCTCTTGTAATGCTTTCTCAATATCTACAAACAAGGGGTTTGTTTCCAGTTCTCTGATTTGCCACTAGCAATCACTTCTGTATTTGACATGCTCTGGCTGTTTCTCTAATGAAAGATCTATAACTGTTTATTGGCAGAATTCACATCTTAGCTTCATTAATCTTATCTAGTTTTGGTGACTGATATATGTCACCATATATATGGTGGATCCTACAACTATGGATTTTGGTGGACTATTTACATATATTCTGTGCAATTAGGTCAAGAATATAGGATCCACAAATGACATTGCCAAATAGATTCCCTCCTGTTCTTATGAACCTGCTGAAGTTGAGGTTTCACTGGACCTCAAGCCATACATATCACTGCACATCCCCCTGAAACTGACATTTTGACTGAAGAAACCCTCATGTCTTGCCCTGGGAACACAGGAAGGTAGATATTAGAGAACGGATATCTAATAGAACTAGAGAACTTCATTCTATAGTCAATGTTATCCTTTGTTTAACTGATATCTGTTAATTTTTGGATAAAATAATGATTTGGGAGTTGATCATTTGAAGTAGAAACACAATATTTCCACTGTTATATTCACTCTAAAGCTGGGTCAAGTTTGTTGCCAAATTTATTGCAAAAAATGGAATTGGAAAAATGAAATTTTTGAGTACACATGCAGGAATATATATAATGTCCCCTGTCAATGAATGTACAGTCAAAAAATGTAACACAATATTCATTCAATTAAAGGTCTGTGGGGAAAATTCTGGCACATGGGAAATTGAGAAAACCTAGGGTTTTGAATTGTATTTCACAGGTTTGGACCTGGGAATAAAATTAATCTCCAGAAGAATCTCCTTCACTCCTTGTTCCTAGATATTTTCTACCCATGCTAAGCCACTGACTAACTTTCTCCATTCAGAGCATGTGACCACTAATGAAGCAGAGAGAACTCTCTAGCTTTAGAGAGATGTAGCATGTAAAGTTTTCCATTGTGTTACAGGTGACACTCCTGGAAAGGGCACCCTTGTATCTGGTCAATGTAAGGAAGGCTATTTAGCAAGTAGGCTATGACAATTCTCAGTGACATCATCATTAGGCCCTCCATGAAAAATCTCTTGTATCCTGGAGAGCACTAGCTGCTTCTGTTTTGTCACAAGTGTTGTCTTGTCAGCAACTGTCTCTCAGATATTCCTTCCATGTAACTATGGTTTATTAATTGGCCTCTAATTCAGAGTAAAGAGCCATTTGGGAGGGAGAACAAACAGGATGAAGAGATCAGAGATGGGGAAAAGGAAGCTTGCCTTCTTTCTTGGTATAAAAGAAAAGAAGAAATATGTGGTTCTTGGGAAAAGACCCTGGGAAGATGGCTTTAGTTCTTTTGTTCTCTGGGTTAACTGAGCTCTTGGAGAAGTTGATGAACATCCTAAAGACCTTTGGAGACATGGTAAAGTTTCTGGATACCCCTTTTTAGGTGTTGATGGTCCTGGGGATTTTATGGATGATTTGTAATGTTTCCAAGGAAGAGTGCTAGAGCCAGATTGATTTTCCAATGCTTTAGAAGACATGGAAGTTTTCTGCTATACTTGGGCTAAAGGCAAAAGGTCTAAATGATTTTTTTTTCAATATGGACTTTCCCTCAGACCTTTGGAAATATAAAAAAAAAGTTTTTGTGTTTTTGATGTCTAATTTGCACAATGACAAATCACTTTGAGCATGGAGAACACTTTCGTGAGCCCTAGAGAGGGGTGAAGAAATTCCCTGAAACCCTAGGGCAGATGGTGAACATGCCTTTTTGGTAGAAGGAGGAGTTACTTGAGCATCTGGGACAATATGGAATGTCCAGCATGCCCTTGTAAGGATTGGCAACTTTCCACAGTTCCTTCATCATTTATGGAAAATTCCAAGGCCCTTTAGACAGATGGAGAAATTGTGGGACTCACCTGAGCAGTAGTTGTAGCTTTTGGTTTCTCTTTTGCAGAAGAAGATGGCACAAGATACCTTTTGGCAGAAGGGAGAAGGTTGAAACTGTCTTCCTTAGTGGAGAAATTACTCAAGACCCCATCCGAAGGATCAAATCTTAACCCTTTGTTTCTAGAAACTCGATGTCTGTGGTCCATTATGGTAGAGGGAGAATGTCGTCTATCTCTCCCCAGAGTGGATATGTGAAATAAATCTACTTAGGTAGATAGGGACAGTTGTAAAACATGCTGTTCAGATGCAGTAGATCCTAAGACATCCTTCTCAGATGAGGAAGGCCTTAATGTACCATGTATATGTGTAGAAATCCTGACTGTGATATCAGATTGGGGGGTAGGGATTAGAGCTACCTCTGAAGATGTGACCTCTCATAGAGCATCATGGACAAATGTTAAAGGACTTAGAGCCTCATTAGCAGATAAGGATTTTTCTAGATATCCTTGTGTATTTGAGGAAGTTCCAGGAGAAAGTTATTCTGCTGTAGAAGTGGAAACAGACTTTCAAATAGAACTGTCAGCTTCCCTAGCCTGCTTGATAGGCAAAATGGCTTCCAAGGCCCCTTTAGGAGATAAGGTAAAATCCAGAGCCTTTTGGGTATTTGGCAGATATTCTGGGTCTGCTTGTGGTATAAAGAAGGACTGGAAACCCTCTGCACATATTTGCAAGGGTGTGGAGCATCTTCTCTATTTGGGGAAGATGGCTGATCTTGAGGCGATTAAGAAGTTCCTATATACACCAGTGAAGTTTGTGGAGGTCATATCCATTCTTTTGCACAAATGGAATCCTGAATCCCTTTCCTCAGATGTCGAGGATGTTACAGACACTGTTGTTTGCGTATCATTTTTCCCTACTCCTCGTTGACATATGGTTGGATCCATAACCTTCTCTACAGGTGGAATATGTCCTAGAACATCTTTTGTACATGTGTCGCATCCACAAGCCATTTCTAAATATGTGGCTGTGGGTAGAACTCCTTTTGTAGATGTTTCTTGTCCCACAGTCTCTTTATGAGATAGAGTACTACTCAGAGAATCATGCTCAGTTTTGGGAAATTCTAGCACCTCTGATGAATATGTGGAAAATTTTGGAGCCTCTCCTTACAGGATAGAATGACCTAGAGTCCCCTGAGGAGGTAGGGGATGTTGTATCTTATCTGCACTTTGTATATATATGGAGTCTACATGGTCATTGACTGTGTGTTGTTATAAACTTGGCTCTTTTGGGCCTGATGTCAAGTCAGGAGGGTCCTTTTTGGTGGTAGAGGATATTTGAATAATTCTCTGTTGTATAGAGACATTGGAAGTACTGGGGGAGATGGTGAGGGTGCTAGATCATATTTTTTATATGCAGAAGGCACAAGACTTCCGTGGGTGGACTCAGAATTTTCTAACATATCTTGTATGGGTGTGGAACTCTCAAGAGCCCCTTCTGAAACTGGCAATCCTTCTTGATCTAATGGTGTACACGCAGAAAGTTTTGTCTCTGCTTGGGCTGTTATGTGTGTTATGAGGTTGACTTCGGGGTTTGTGACTGTATTTCCCCCCCTGGGATCATAAGTGATGATTTAATCTCATTTTTCAATAGTGGAAGACTTTGAAGCTCCTCTAGGTTTAATAGGGAAGTTCTGAAATCACCTTTGTCAGCAGAATCAGGTTTAAAACTCACTTTACCCTAAGCAGATTGCATAAGGCACTTTGGTGGATATGGGGGACATCTTTGACTGTCTTTCAGATTGGACAAAGCTCTCTGTCCTGCTTTGGCAACTGTCAATGTATTAAAGTCTCCTGTGGAGAGGGGGCATGTCTTAATCCATTTTTGGAATAAGAGTAATCACTGAGATTACCTTTAAGAGAAGTAGTTTTGCAGCCCTCTTTGTCTGATGGGGCCTATGTACCTCCCCTTGATGAGAGTGTATTGTTCAAGTCTCCAACTATTATTGTATGAGGGACTATGCATGCTTTGAGCTTTAGTAAAGTTTCTTTTATGAATGTGTATGCCCTTGAATTTAGGGCATTGCTATTCAGAATTGAGAGTTTTTCCTGGTATATTTTTTCTTTAATGTGTACGTAGTGTCCTTCATTATCTTTTTTCATAGCTTTTGCTTGAAAATCTCTTTCATTTGAAATTAGAATGGATACCCCAGCTTGTTTCTTGGGAACATTTAATGGAAAATTGTTTTCCAGCGTTTCGATCTGACTAAGTATATGTCTTTGTCATTGAATTGTGTTTATTTTTCAAGAAAAATGCTGGATGCAGTTTATATATACTATCAGTTAGTGTCTGTCTTTTTAAGGGGAATTGAGTTCATTGATGTTAATGATATCAGGGACAAATTATTGCTTTTTCCTATTATTTTTGTTGTTAGAATTCGAATTCTGTTTCTGCAGCTATCTTCTTTCTCTTCTTTTGTGTTTTTTTCAAAGTAGATTAATTTCTTCTTTGTCTGCTGTGTAGTTACCCTAATTGTATTGGAATTCTACATCTATTCTCTTTTGTAGGACTCTATTTGTGGAAAGAAATTATGTAAATGTCCTATTGTTGTGGTATATCTTGGTTTCTCCATCTACGGTAGTTGATAGTTTTTATAGTAACCTGGGCTGGCGTTTATGTTCTTTTAGGTTCTGTGTGATATATGCCTAGGATTTTCTAGCTTCCATAGTCTCTTTTGAGAAGTCTGGTTTAATTCTGATGGGTCTGATTTTTTATATTACTCAACCTTTTTCCCTTACTGCTTTTAATATATTTTCTTTGTTTTGTGCATTTTATGTTTTGACTATTGTGTGATGGGTGAAATTTCTTTTCTGGTCTAATCTATTTGGAATTCTGTATTTTTTTATGTTTAAGGATGTCTCTCTCTTTAGGTTAGGGAAGTTTGCTTCTGTAATTTTTTGATGATATTTACTGGACCTTTATGTTGGGAGTCTTCACAGTCTTCTATAACTATTATCCTTAGGTTTTATCTTCTCGTTCTGTCTTGGATTTCCCGGATGGATTGGGTAGGAGCTTTTTCTGTTTTGTATTTTTTGACAGTTGTGTCAATGGTTTCTTCTGCCCCTGAGATTCTTTACTAACTCTTTTATTCTGTTGGTTGGTGGTTGCATTTACGACTCCTACTCTCTTTCTCTTTCCCAGGTATTCTATATCCCTAATGTCTTTCTTTGGGTTTACTTTGTTGTTTCTGTTTCCATTTTTACTTCCCGATGGTTTTGTTGAATTCCTTTACCAGTTTAGGTGTACTGTAATTCTTTAAGGATTTTTGTGTTTGCTCTTAAAGGGCATCTACCTCTTTACCTGTGTTGTACTGTATTCTTTTTTTCTTTAGTCCATCTTTATTAAATTGGTTATTTCTTATTCACGTTTCAATTGTTATTACCTTTCTGGTTCTCCAAGGAAACAACTCCCTAACCCCTCCTTTCCCCATCTGCCTCCCCTTACTGGCCTCCCCACAACAATCCCATTCACTGGGGTTCAGTCTTGACGGACCAAGGGCTTCCCCATCCACTAGTGCACTTACTAGGCTATTCACTGATTCCTAAGAAGTTGGAGTCAAGGGTCAGTCCATGTATATAGTCTTTGGGTAGTGGCTTAGTCCCTGGAAGCTCTGGTTGCTTGGCATTTTTTTTCATATGAGGTCTCAAGCCCTTCAAATTCTTCCAGTCCTTTCCCTGATTCTTTCAACAGAGGTCCCATTCTCAGTTTAGTGGTTTGCTGCTGGCATTCACATATGAATTTGCTATATTCTGGCTGTGTCTCTCAGGAGAGATCTACATCCGTTTCCTATCAGCCTGCACTTCTTTGCTTCATCCATCTTATCTAGTTTGGTGGCTGTATATGTATGTGCCACATGTGTGGCAGGTTCTGAATGAGTGTTCTTTCTGAATCTTTTCTAAACGTTGCCTCCCTATTTCCTCCCAAGGATATTCTTGTTCCATTTCTAAAGAAGGAGTGAAGCATTTGCATTTTGGTCATTTTTCTTGAGTTTCACGAGTTCTGTGAATCTAGGGTATTTAGAGCATTTGGCCTAATATTCACTTGTCAATGAATGTATACCATGTGTGTTTTTCTGTGATTGGGTTACCTCACTCAGCATGATGTTTTACATTTCCATCCATTTTTCTATGAATTTCATAAACCCATTGTTTTTGACAGCTGAATAGTATTCCATTGTGTAGATGTACCACATATTCTGTATCCATTCTTCTGTTGAAGAGCATCTGGTTTCTTTCCAGCTTCTGGCTATTATATACTTATAAGTTAATATAAGGCTTTTATGAATTTAGTGAAGAACGTGTTTTTTTTTTTTTAATGTTGGAGCATCTTTTGGGTATACACCCATGTGACATATAGCTGAGTCCTCAGGTATTGCAATGTCCAATTTTCTGAGGAACTTCCAGACTGATTTCCAGGATGTACAAGTATGCAATCCCACCAAAAATTGAGGAGTATTCCTCTTTCTCCTCATCCTCACCAGCATTTGAGGTCACCTGCATTTTTTATCTCAGCCATTCTGAATGGTGAGTTGGAATCTCAGGGTTCTATTTGATAGGCAATTCCCTTATAACTAAAAATGTTGAACATTTCTTTAGGTCCTACCCAGGCATATGGCATGCCTCAGCTATGAATTCTTTGTTTAGCTCTGAACTCCATTTTTAATAGGGTTGTTTGTCTCCCCGCAGTCTAACTTCTTGAGTTCTTTGAATATTTTGGATATAAACGCTCTATCATTTGCAGGCTTGGTAAGGATTTTTCTCAATCAGTTGGTTGTCGGTTTGTCCTAACAAAAGTGTCATTTGCCTTACAGCTTTGTAGTTTTATTAGATCCCATTTGTTGATTCTTGATCTAAGAGCATAAGCCATTGGTGTTTTGCTCAGGAACTTTTCTCCAGTGCCCATGTGTTTGAGATTTTTCCCCACTTTTTATTCATTAGTTTGGGTGTATCTGATTTGATGTGGAGGTCCTTGATACACCTGCTCTTAAGCTTTGTACAGGGTGATAAGCATTGATTGATGTGCATTCTTCTACATGTTGACCTCCAGTTGAACAAGCATTATATGCTATAAATGCTTTTCTTTTTTCCCCCGTAGAATGGTTTTGGCTCCTTTGTTAAATATCAAGTGATCATAGGTGTGTGGGTTCATTTCAGGGACTTAAGTTCTATTTCGCTGATCTCCCTGCCTGTCTCTGTACCAAAATCATGCATTTTTTTTATCACTATTGCTCTATAATTCTGCTTAAGTTCAGGGATTGTAATTTCCGAGAAGTCCTTTTATTGTGAGGATAGTTTTAGTCATCCGAGGTTTTATCTTATTACAGATGAATTTGTAAATTATTCTTTCTAACTCTATGAAGACTTGGGTTGGAATTTTGATTGAGATTGCATTAAATCTGTAGATCACTTTTGGTAAAATGACCATTTTTGCTATATTAATCCTGCCAACCCATGGGAATATGACATCTTTCCATCTTCAGAAATCGTCTTAAATTTCTTTCTTCAGAATCTTAAAGTTCTTATCATACAGATCTTTCACTTCCTTGGTTAAAGTCACACTGAGGTATTTTATATTATATGGGACTATTATGAAGGGTGTCTTTTCGCTAATCTCTTTCTTGGCTTGTTTGTCTTTTCTGTAGATGAAGACTACTGATTTATTTGAGTTAATTTTTTACACAGCCATTTTGCTGAAGGTGTTTATCAGGTTTAGGAGTTCTCCACTGGAAATTTTGGGATCACTGAAATATACTATCATATCATATGTAAATAGTGATATTTTGACTTCCTTTTGCCTTTCTGTATCCCCTAGATCTTTTTTTGTCTGGCTATTCTGGCTAGAATTTTGAGAACTATATTGAACAAGAAGGGAGAGATTGGGCAGCCTTGTCTAGTCCCTGATTTTAGTGGCATTGCTTCAAGTTTCTCTCCGTTTCGTTTAATATTTGCTACTGGTTTGCTGTAAATGGCTTTTACTATGTTTACATACATGCCTTGAATTCCTTTTTTTTCCAGGACTTTTATCATGAAGTGGTGTTGAATTTTGTCAAACACTTTCTAAGCATCTAATGAAATGATTATGTGGTTTTGTTCTTTCAGTTTCTTTATATAATGGATCACATTGATGGTTTTCCTTGTATTAAACCACCCCTGCATGCCTTGGATGAAGTCTACTTGATTATGAAGATTATTTTGATGTATTCTCTGATTCGGGTTGCCAGTATTTTATTGATTATTTTGTGTCGATATTAATAAGGGAAATTGTTCTTAAGTTCTCTTTCTATGTTGGGTCTTTGTGTGGTTTAAGCATAAGAGTAATTGTGACTTCATAGAAGGAATTCAATAGTGCTCCATCTGTTTCAATTTTGGGGAATAATTTTGATAGTATTGGTATGAGGTCTTCTATGAAGGTCGGATAGAATTCTGCACTAAATCAGTCTGTATCTGGGCTTTTTTTGGTTGGGAGAACTTTAATGACTCCTTTTACTTCATCATGAGTTATGGGGTTATTTAAATGGTTTATCTATTCCTGATTTAATATTGGTACCTGGTATCTGGAAATTGTAAATTGTAAATGGAAATTGTCCATTTTCTACAGATATTCAAGTCTTGATGAATATAGACTTTTGTTGTAGGATGTGATGATTTTTTGAATTTCCTCTTATTCTTTAGTTATATCTCCCTTTTCATTTCTGTTTTGTAAATGTTTACACACTCTCTGTGTACTCTCATTAGTCTGGCTAAGGGTTTATCTATCTTGTTGATTTTCTCAAAGAACCTAACTTTGGTTCTGTTGACTCTTTCTTTGGTCCTTTTTGTTTCTACTTGGTTGATTTCAGCTCTGTGTTTGATATTTTTCTGCCTTCTACTCCTCCTGGGTGTATTTGCTTCTTTTTGTTCTAGAGCTTTTAGGTGTGCTGTCAAACTGCTGACATATGCTCTCTCTTGTTTCTTTCTGCAGGCACTCAGAGGTATGAATTTTCCTCTTAGCAAAGATTTCATTGTGTCCCATAAGTCTGGGTATGTTTTAACTTCATTTTCATTAAATTCTAAGTAGTCTTTAATTTCTTTCTTTATTTCTTCCTTGACCAGGTTATTATTTTGTGGAGCATTGTTCAACTTCCATGAATATATGTGCGTTCTTCCCTTATTGTTATTGAAGGCCAGCTTTAGCCCTTGGTGGTCTGATAGGACACATGGGATTATTTCTATCTTTCTGTATCTGTTGAGGCCTGTTTCATAACCACTTATATGGTCCATTTTGGAGAAAGTACCATGAGGAGCTGAGAAGAATGTATATCCTTTTGCTGTAGGATAGAATCTTCTATAAATATCTGTTCAGTCCATTTGAATCATGACCTCTCTTAGTCTGTCTATGTCTCTGTTTAATTTCTGTTTCCATGTCCTGTCCATTGATGAGAGTGGGGTATTGAAATCTCCTAGTATTATTGTGTGAGGTGCAATGTGTATTTTAAGCTTTAGTAAGGTTTCTTTTATGTATGCAGGTGCCCTTGTTTTTGGAGCATAGATATATAGTATTGAGTGTTCATTTTGGTGGATTTTTCATTTGATAAATATGAGGTGTACTTCCTTATCTTTTTAGATGACTTTTAGTTGAAAATTAATTTTATTCGATATTAGAATGGCTACTGCAGCTTGCTTCTTCTGACAATTAGCTTGGAAAGTTGTTTTCCAGCCTTTCACTCTGAGGTAGTATCTGTCTTTGCCCTCTGAGGTGTGTTTTCTGTAGGCAGCAGGATGCAGGGTCCTCATTGCATATCCATTTTCTTAATCTATGTCTTCTTATTGTGGAGTAGAGACAATTGAGGACGAGAGATATTAAGAAATAGTGATTATTGCTTCTGTTATATTCATCTTTGGATGTGAGGTTATGTTTGTGTGCTTTCCTTCTCTTTGTTGAGTTGCCAAAACGATTAGTTTCTTGCTTTTCCTAGTTTTTAGCTTGCCTCCTTATGTTGGGCTTTACCATTTATTATCTTTTGTAGGGCTGGATTTGTAGAAACATATTGTGTAAATTTGTTTTTGTCACGGAATATCTTTGTTTCCCCATGTACATTAATTGAGAGTTTTGGATCATACAGTAACATGGGCTGGCATTTGTGTTCATTAGGGTCTGTAATACATCTGTATCTGATCTTCTGGCTTTCATAGTCTGTGGTGAGAAGTCTGGTGTTATTCTGAAAGGTTTGCCTTTATATGTACGTCTCTGTCTTCCACAGGCACTTTAAGCATATGTCTGTATACACTGAGATACACATGCATACAATTAGAACTAAAAATAAAATAGTTTTTAAAGAGCATCCACTTCACTAGGCGGTAGTTATACATGCATTTAATCACAGTACTTATGAGGCAGAAGGAGGAGGATCACTGGCAGTTTGAGGCCAGCCTGGTTAATAGAGTAAGTTCCACAACAAACAATGATGCACAGATAAACTCTGTCTTAAAAAAATTAAAAACAGTTCTGGAGAGATGGCTCAGTGGTTAAGAACACTGACTGCTCTTCCGGAGGTCCTGAGTTCAAATCACAGCAACCACATAGTGGCTCACAACCATTTGTAATGAAATCTGATGCCCTATATATCAAGAATGAAAAATAAATCTTAAAAAAAATAAAACTAAAAACAAAGAAACAAAAAGTACACATAGTAATATTTTGTTACCTCCATAGTACAGGAAATAGCCTGTATTAAACATAATTCAAAAGGTAGTCACCCATTTTTGTTTCTTCCTTATAAACTTGAAAGACCCCCCCCCATGAGTCTTAACTCAGAGCTGCAACAGGCTTGAATAAGCAGAGGCACGAACAGATACCTAGGGCTGAGTCACCGTTAAAACTAACAGACCATAAAAAAAAGGAATACAGAACAGACTAGGAGTACTGGATATGACTCACAGGCCACCTGGCAGGAAGGGATAATCCCCTAGCCCCGGACATTCAGGACGTCCCAGTCTGCACGTACTCTCTTACCACGTTACAACCTCATTTAAATATGATTCAAACCTGCCAAAGTGTGTAGCTATACATTATTATTTCATCATGTGAAATAGCCAATCATATGTGAACATGTCTATGTGCCTCGTTTAAATCCACCAATCCCCGTAACTATGCATCTGCTTCTGTACGCCTGGTTCTGCTTCCCCAAACCCTATAAAAGCCCCATGCTGGAGCTGCTGGGTGTGCACATCCTCTGAAGAAACTGTGTGCCCGCTGGTTCCTGTGTTTTCCAATAAACCCTCTTGCTGATTGCATCCGGAGGTCTCGGCTCGGTCATTGGGCGCTTGGGTCTCCTCCTGAGGGAAAGGTCCTCTCCAGAGGTCTTTCAAAGTTTGACTATTAATATACATGATCAGTTTGATCATGATCAACTTGGACCTATCTTTGAGGATTTCCCCAGAAGTCTAGCTGAAAAAGGAAAACCTACCATGATTGTTGGCATGGAGTACGCAGATAGGCTGAACTGAAAAGAGAGGAAGATAAAGCCAGAGGAGTGGCCATATTCATTTCTTTCTACTTGACTGTGAAATCTACATGCTGCACTCATTTAAACTCCTGCCACCATGTTCCACCAGGATGAGTCAAAGGAAGTTCTCTTCTTTTTACTTTCTTCTTGTCAGGAATTTTGTTCCTACCAAAGAAACCACATGAAAAACATATACATATTATGTATACACACATATGTATGTATGTATGTATGTATGTATGTATGTATGTATGTATGTATATATGTATATAAGTATATATATATATATATATATATATATGTATACATGAGTATATACATCCTTCCATTCATTCATTTCCACATTCACTTTTTTGCTTGACAACTGACTACATTCAGTTGCTGAATTACTCATTCTTCAAGTTTACATTGGGTGGTAGATTTTCTGCTTTCTGAAATAAAACAAAACTATGAAGTGGAAACTTTACAGTTCTTTGAAAATTCTTTTGGATGGTGTTTTACTGTTTTGCAGAGATCATCATTCAATTCACAGAAATGGCATGGTGGCTCACAACCATCTGCATTTGTCTGATAACTTTTTCTGTTTTGTCTGAAGACAGTGACAGTCTACTTGTAGACATTAAATAAAAATAAATAAATTAATTAATTAATTAATTAATAAGGCAAACTCCAAATAAAGGTAGCCGACATTATTTACTGGTCATTTTTAAAGTATTGAAAATGTTCATGGTTTTGCTGCAATGTTACTTAACAACCCATGTAAAAATTTTTGTGACCAAAGAGATGGCTGAGAAGCCAAGGGCACTGGCGTCTCTCTCAGAGGACTGTGATGTGCTCCATTGCCAGAACCCACATGGTGATTCACAACTGTCTTTAACTTTAGTACCGGGATTACCCAATGCTTTCTTTTAGTTTCTGTGGTTACCACGCAATAATGTGGTGTAGAGACATGGAAACAAGCAAAAACACCTTTATACGTAAAACAAAAAATAAAAAAGGATCATGAAAATATTACCTTTTTAGGTTTTCAGCATTTTAGCACTTCACCACAGTTTTAAATGCTGTATTTAATGGCTTAAAAATAAAAATGTGGATCAGAGATTGGCCACTAAGAGAATACAGAGCTCTCAGGAATGTTAAATAAACGGAATACAAACCCAGAGGTCTAAGAGAATTTTGAGAGAGTCTGTACTGTTATTTACTATCTTCCTTTCACATTTCCTATATCTTTAATAGGGTACAGATGTGGGAACTATGCATTACATTTCCTAGGTGAGTAGCAAATCAAGAGTGTCCCCGCGAGCAGGGACCAAGTTATTCAGGTTCCCAAAGGGTTGCTACCCTTATTCCAAGTAAGGGGGTGTATATTGGGGCCGCTTGAAACTAGCCAAAGACACTTTTCATCAACAAAACATGAAAATTTGATTAAATCATTTTTCTTAACTCTTTCCTCTCTCCCTGAGTTAGCACTTGATCTCTCCTATGAATCAAGCCTCCTTAGACAATACCTTCCCCATGGGGATGGGATGACTCTTATTCGACCAGTCTTACTTCCTTCTCCAGCGATGCAAGAACGATGCAGCCTAAAGAGTCCTCAGTCTCCCGGAGGATCTCCATTCTCCATTGTCTGGTAGTTGGCTGTACTTCGGGGTCCCTGTTCAGGTGCCACTTGTCCCCGCCAGTGGGGACCCAGTTATTCAGGGTACAAAAGGGGTGCTACACTTGGGCCTAAATGGGGGGTGAGAGAAGAATGAGACCAAGCAAAAGTTCTGTTGTCAAGGTCTCTTTCATTGAGAGAAATGTACAGCATTTAAAGCTCTGGGTCAGGAATAGAAGTGGGAATTGAAGCTTAGGGTGGGGGAGTTTGGGAAGTGCCCAAGGATATAAGGTGAATCTCTACACTGCAAGATATCCTCCTATAACAAAGAGGCAACAACTTTCGGGGACATGTTCTTTGAAAAGGTCGAACCCTTCTCACGAATCTGCTCAGGGACGTCTGGTGTTTTGCTCAGGCTGAAATATCCTGTCATTGCTCCGAGGGACTTCCTGGGAGAGGCTCTTAGAGGAGTATGTGTGGCCAAGAGTCACGTAGCCCATTTGAGCTAAACAGTCACAAAGCTGTCCAGGCCCAAATCCATTATGGCTCACTAGATTTCCCCTCTTATTCTTTTAAAAAAGACCATTAGGTGGAAGTAGTGGTCTGAGAGAGATCAGACATTCCTTACAGAGTGCCCTGCCTGTCCATAGCAAGCCACTCTTGCATTTAGGACTTCACTCCAATGGCTAGGAATGAACTTATGCTGTAACACACCGTTCTGGGATATATGTGTGTGTTTAGGTGTGGGGGGGAACTAGGCAGAGGAACACTTGACCAGCACTTGGTATGTTTAAACGGGGTGTAGCCACCTCTGTGTTAGGATTGACGTCTCGAACCCCAGCCTTATCCATCATAGGATCACCTTGTCTCCCCCAAGGCACCACGTCTTAGATTGGTCCAGAGTCAGAGGAAGTTGCCCATTGCTGAGGATAGCTACATTGGTTCATCTTCTCATTCCTCTTATTTGAGCCCAGAGATGAAAGAGCAGGGGTTTGATGGCATTAATTTAAGAGATTGTGAAAGTTGAGCCTCTCCTGATAAGTAGTGGTCACCTCATCTGGTCCTCCTCAGCTGCTACAGCTATACCACCCATAGTCAAGCCACTCCTGTAATAAAATTTAGAATTACCAATTGTTAGCAACTACTCCAGAAAGTTCACCCACTGTGCTTGCCTAACAATAGACTGGGAAAGGGTAACTCCAGACACTTCAGACACAAAGGCTGCAGCACTAATGGCTGCTGAAATAGCAGAGAAAATGCCAAGGCCTTTCCCAGGACAGTTCAGGATCGGTCATTCTTCTCTGGAACAACTAGCAGGCAATGGAATCATGTCTGAGATCTGCAGAACCAGGGCAGAGTTCCCCAGTCCACAGCAGCGTCATGCAGATGGCACTCTTGTGAGACTACAGACTGCAAAATGACAACACCAGGTAAGGCAGCAAGAGTCACCAGGGGAATGAGGGGGGCAGGTGATAGCAGCTGGTGTCCAGTCTTCTCCAGCTAGTAGCAGTGCACAGAGGGTCAGAGGGCAGGCTGTGGTGGGATGGGACACAATGACTGCAGCAATGCCAAAATCTCCGTGGTGACAAAAGATGAGGGGGAATCCTCCATCTTCCTCCAAGGGCACAAGAATGACTCCAGGGACCCAACCACAAGAGCTGAAAGTTCATGCTCCCAGGATCAGCAAGTCTTACCAGCCACCTCTGGCAGCTGGCATACTCCTGTAGCATCCTGTAGAAAAAAAAAACACAAAGATTCCCTCTTACCCATAAAAATACCTTGACAGAATCATGCCAATATGTGGATCTTTCTATTTCACCTAGGCAGAAGTATGCCTAGTTGTAGGGTACCATAAACTCAGAGTGTTCCTTGGCATACAAATTTTAAAATTGGAAATAAAAGGGGTATAATTAAATAATTGTATAGCATACAGGGTTGTAACTCCCCATCTTATTTATTAAGATATAGTTAAGATATTATTTATTAAGATAAGTCCTTGAGGATTAAATTGAGGACACTGAGCACTTATATTTATAAATTGACTTTTATACCAAATTATTGTCTCCAGCATTATTATTTTGGTGACAAAGAATGAGATTTTTTGACTAATTGTTACTATGTAAGGGATATAATCTGCCTGGTATCATTGACCTCCCTTGCTAAGGTGTCCAGGCAATCCAGTATGCGCTCTTAAATGGCCTATAAAGGAACAGTACTCACTGCTCTTAACCACTAAGCCACCTCTCCAGCACCACACCAGCTTTATTTACCTAAACATAACCATTAACTAGAAATGCCAAATCCTGTAAACAAGGTCCAGACTTAGCCTTATTTAGAAATCCCTGAGTTGGCAGGGTGTGGCTGGACATAGAGAGTAAGCAAATGGAGACTTCCTATTGCTGTGAAGGTGTGCTATCAACTCCATTACCATTTTTAAAGAGCTGTGTATGAGTCTATGGTTTAATTTAGTTGTCTGCACCAGAGCTCTAAAAGGAAAGTGAGTTGTCAGACATTCACACCGAAATCATCACTCACTGATTTCATGTAGAAAACTTGTCTCCAATAAAGCATTAACTAATTGTAAAATTAAAGGGTTAGAATTATGTAAAAAAAAAAAGAAAACATTTTAATCAATTGTAAAACATAAGCCACACATTGGCTATCTGTATGTGAAATGAAGCTTATTTTTTTTAACATTTTAAAAACTGGCTATAGCACACAATTTAATGATCTGTGCTGAAGCAAGGGAAACTTAAGAAAAAAAAGAAGTGATCAAATCATACATGTAGCCTTTTCATTAGATGAACCACCTATAAATACAGTAAGCTAATTTCCTATGGGTTGCATGTACAAATTTACAGGAAATACAAAAGCATGCAAAGAGTAAAATTATCAACTTTGCCTGAAAAATTTGTATATGTGATAGGCCAAATATCAGTATTTTGTAATAACCAATTTAATTGCTGTTTGGAATAAGATATGTTTTACCAGGTTTCTTTTTAAAATACTTCCAAGACTCTAGCCTAGGGGTTGGGGATTTAGCTCAGTGGTAGAGCACTTGCCTAGCAAGCGCAAGGCCCTGGGTTTGGTCCTCATGTCTGAAAAAAAGAAAAGGAAAAAAAAAAGACTGTATCCTACAATTCTGTATTAATACAACTGTAGCTTTATCTTCAATGAGGATAACAAATAAAGGCATAAGTCCTCTGGTAAGGTGAGGTCCTTAGCCAATTAACATATCCTTAGAAGCTTTAAATTAGTTTCAAATATTCTTTTCTGGAATAGTGTAAGATCTACTCCCCAAATATTAAAGCTCATTTTGGGAGCAAAGGTTTGTCGTAAAAATTTCCATATACACTGAAAGATTTAAAGTTTTAAATTCTTACATTGAAGAAGTGACAATATTACATAATATGTGGCTATTAGCCATTTTTTTTTGTAAAATTTTTAATGATATCACTTTATGGGCCGTCTAAAATTATAAGCAAGCTCACAAAATGAAAACTCAGAATCGCCATGACGTAAACAAATTGTATAAATCAATCCTCTAAATCTATCTTGAAATGGCAGTTGGAGTAAGCAAACAAGCTCTAATTTTCTCACAAGTTCTAAAACCTCATCAGTCCTGCAAAAATCTTGTAACAATCAGTACCTGTTTTTTGTTGTTTTTTTTTGTTGTTGTTTTTTATAAATAAGTTTGAGTAGGTCAATGTAACACTGGCAATCTTTAATCACAATCTTTAAGTTTTCCTTGTAACTCCAGAGCACAGCCACAACTTTGGAAAGTAACCTGAGTTCTGAGTACGTGACTACGGACCTGTGTTTGGGACAGTGGAATTAGCATCAAAATATAGGTAACTTAAAGGAAAACCACAACTTTGGAAAGCAAAACTCACGTCCAACAACCTAGTCTGTATAGTCTCCAAAATACCGAGTCTATCCTTCATGCTACAAGTTCGACTGCCAATTACTACATATGAACGCATGATGGTGCTGTCTCCAATAGCTCATCAAGAGACATTGCCCTAAATTCTTGTAGAAGCCTGTTTTCTAGGATAAGAGTTCCATAAAAATATTATCTCAATTTAGACCTGTTTCCCCAGGTTGGCTCATACCATATGTTGTCTAGAATGACTCCGTCGAAATTACAGTTTTAGGCCAACTTTCTGTTACCAATGTTAAACCTTTTTAACTATAACCAATAACTTAGAAGCCAATAATCCATGACCATAGCATATAGAGCAAATTTATACATTTAGAACCAGTTAGAAACAAAATTGAAGTGGCTACACATGCCTAAAATATTTAGACCAAGCACCATTTTTACTATTCTAGCTGTGATTTTAAGAGAAGCACCTTGTCACATGCTAAGTCTAATAATAAGTCAGGGATTTTTCTAAGAGAAACCTTCCATCAGCTCCCATACCATAGAAGCTGAGGAGCTAGTTGTTGGTGCCTTTAGGATCAGCTCCTGCAGACGCTCAGCCACGGGCAGCTTCTCCAGCTGACCTAGGCTCCCAGCAACAGGCACAGGGCTCCAAAGGCCAAATGAAACTGTTTTTTATTAATATTTACCCCCCCTTTTTTTTGGTGAAATGAGTTAAAACCAAGTCAAAGTGTGAACGACCGGAAGATAAAGTTGTTTTTTTTTTCCATTTTTTTCTTTTGAACATGAAACATAGAACATTTAAAGAATGAGATACAAAAACCACAGACATAAACTGACAGACATGGCCAGTTTGGTGCACCAATGAGAGACAATAGACAGAAAGGGGAAAAACTAGATGGCGTCCTACAGAAGGGACCCAAATATCCTACCTGTGGAATCCAGAACCAGAAATAAGCATTTCTCCAATAGGAGCCAGCAGAGATGCAGGACGTCTCCTGCCTTTCTTTTGTTCCTAGGAGAGTTCTGAAAGTTTTTCTCTTTCTCCAAAGCATCTGTGGAGAGTCCAGGAGGACTCTTTTTCCCAAACCCATTCTCTCTCATGTCTAGGGTGTAAACTATCTCTGATCAGGGTCCAAAGACTAAAACATAACAATAAAAGAACACATACAGAAAAACACTTTACCATTACGTTGTCCCTTTTTTATTACAAGTTTTACTTATGCTAGCCCAAATCCTCAAGGCCTTTTCTAGATCATCTTACACCAATAACTGAAAAATGCCACAGACACTGGGTCACCTGCTTTCAAGAGTTTATTAAAGTCTTTACCCACCTTATTCCAAGTAAGGTGGTGTATATTGGGGCCGCTTAAATCTACCCAAGGAGGGAGTTGGGGTTTTAGCTCAGCGGTAGAACGCTTGCCTAGCAAGCGCAAGGCCCCAGGTTCAGTCCCCAGCTCCGAAAAAAAAAGACAGAAAAAAAAAAAAAACAAACAAAAAACAAAACAAAAAAACAAAAAAAAACAATAAAACAAAAAAAAAAACAAAAAACAAAAAAACTAACCAAGGACATTTTTCATCAACAAAACAAGAAAATTTGATTAAATCCTGATTCTTAACTCTTTCATCTCTCCCTGAGTGAGCACTTGATCTCTCCTATGAATCAAGCCTCCTTAGACAATACCTTCCCCATGGCGATGGGATGACACTTATTCAACCAGTCTTACTTCCCTCTCCAGCGATGCACGAGAGATGCACCCTGAAGAGTCCTCAATCTCTCCGAGGATCTCCAGTCTCCAGTGTCCGGTAGTTGGCCGTACTTCAGGGTCCCTGTTCAGGTGCCACTTGTCCCCGCCAGCGGGGACCCAGTTATTCAGGGTCCCAATGGGGTGCTACACTTGGGCCTAAATGGGGGGAGCAAGAGAAGAATAAGACGAAGCAAAAGTTCTGTGGTCAATGTCTCATTCATTGAGAGAAATGTACAGCATTTAAAGCTGTGAGGCAGGAATAGAAGTGGGAATTGAAGCTTAGGGTTGGGGAGTTTGTGAAGTGCCCAAGGATATAAGGTGAATCTCTACACTGCAAGATATCCTCCTATAACAAAGAAGCAACAACTTTTGGGAACATGTTCTTTGAAAAGGTCGAACCCTTCTCAGGAATCTGCTCTCTGACGTCCGGTGTTTTGCTCAGGCTGAAATATCCTGTCATTGCTCCCAGGGTCTTCCTGGGAGAGGCTCTTAGAGGAGTATGTGTGGCCAAGAGTCACGTAGCCCCTTTGAGCTAAACAGTCACAAAGCTGTCCAGGCCCAAATCCAATATTGCTCACTATAAGAGTATGCATATGACTAATTTCTAGCCAGCAACATATGACCAGAGACCACAGTCAAAATGTGTGCCGTTTTTCTTCTTTATGTTTACCCTCCCTAGTACTGAGGATCAAATTCCTATATACTTAAATATAGTTTCTTTATTCAATATCAGGAATGTATGTGTAAAGTTACAATACCTGGTGTTGGGAATTGTTTTATTTTGGCTCCCAAAATGCCACACTTCCAGACATTAGAGTCCCTGAGAGCTACAACTGATAATAAAGAGTTGCCATAGCCAATAGCTGGGCAGAAAGTCAGAAAGCCAGGTCAAGGGATTGAGAGAGAGGGGAGGATGAAGAAAATGACCATGATCCAGTGTTAGAAGGATCAGAGTTAAGAGCTACAGGAGAGAAAGCAGCCAGCAATGTAGGTGAAAAAGAATAGAAACCTACTGGAAAGTGGGGTGTTTCCCAGAAGGTAACAGGGCACCAAAGATATAAGATAGATTTAAAAGGTGTTAAACCTGGCATGCTGGGTAGAAGGGAGATGGTAGTGAGAGAAAGAGTTTTTAATTAGCCCAAAACTCAGCATAGGACTTGTCTCTGTAAGACAGATTGTTAAAAATACAAGAGAACTACTTTGCTTATCACCCAGTGTGAGCAACTGTTCTTTGTTCTGCCCCTGTGATGTTTACTTAAGCCCCTACTTGTGCTTTCCACCCATCCTGTCCTACAGAGAGCATTCCAGGATACAGGCAGCCCAAACCTAACCAGAGATGTTTCAAATACATATGCTTCATCAATTCTGACAAACTTTTAAAAATAATGAGGACCTGAAGACCTGACCCTTCTCCTGATTTAGTAGCTCTGTTCCAAGTACCAGGGGGCCATAAAAACTTTTGACGTCCCCTTATCTCCTGGAGCCATAAAACAATCCTGTAATTTGCAGTACATTCTCCTTCGACATCTCCCCATCCCTTGGGGGTCACAGCCTCTGCCTTTAAATACTCTTTCTCCCAGCCTTTCGGGGTCGACACCCCTGTCTCCGGCGTGGGATATGTGTCGGCCAGGAGATCTCCATAATAGATCTCCATAATAAACCTCATCTTTGCTTATTACATCCAAAATGGTCTCTCTGTGTCTGGGGTCCGCGGTTTCCCAAGATTTGAGTAAAGGTCTCTCTGCATGGGATCGTTCAGTAGCTGTCAGGAAGATTAGAAATGTCCAGACATTGAGTGTGTGTGTGTGTGTATGTGTGTATGTGTGTGTGTGTGTGTGTGTCTGTCTGTCTGTCTGTCTGTCTGTCCTTCATTCTCGAAACTAGAGAACACTTGGGCAGGTCCCGTGCCTGTACTACAGAGCCAAAGATGTTTAATTGATTCACTACAGTCTCGTACATCGAGGTCCCAAGTGAGGGTCGCATTAACCTGAACACAATGGTTACACAGCCCACTCAACCAATGTACAGTTTATTCAGTTTCAACATCTTCTAAAGAAAAAGCAGGATAAAAGTTTTCCACTGTTTCTAGTTGTCACCAGAAGCTATTTCTCTAGCAATAGCACATCTTGTATCAAAGTGACCCGAACCTCTTTGCAGACTGAGAAATCTGTCAGCAGTCCAACTCTTAGGTGTATTAGAGGTGCTGCTGTCTAATTAACCTATAAACAAAGTTACATTCTCATGAGAAAACGACCCTGAAGTCCATGTCCTCAGGTTTACAGCTGATATGGCAGACAGAGCACCAGGATCCTCTGCTTGAGGAAGTTGCCTCCTCTGTATCTCAGTGTGGTGAGGATAATTTTACCATCTTAGGGTGCACTGCAGGTGTCAAGCTAGGAGCAGCCACCTCATGACATATCTCTAAATTAAAGAAAAATAGTGCAACCCTAATCCCTAGAGAATGGCTGAGCAGACAGAGGGACCTTTGGCGCTGAACAGCCAGAGAAATGCTGCCCTCTGTGGATTAGCTGCCTACTTTTGGGCTCTCACAGGCAAGGGAAACATCTTAATATTTACAGAAGATCCAGTCTTTTCCAATAGCTTGGTCTGTGCCCCAATTAACTTAGGAACACTTAGTAATTAAGTATTAGCAATTTGTTCCACATTTCAGCTACATAATTCACAATGCCTAAAATGGGAAAAATGAAAGGAAGTAAATTCTTAGTTATCTCAGATGTAAGAGTCAGGGACTTTAGAGAATTATACAACCTTTGTTGTGTAACTGAACCTTCAATAAGTTCCTCTTAAACCTTGAGGGTGACCAAGCAAGACTGAGCCAGAAAGCAGCATTCTGGTTCACTTTTATACTAGACTTAAGGACAATCATACACAATACACACATCAAATACAGAAATTTTCTTTTGTCCTCTCCTGCTCACATGGAAAGTCATGGAGACAGAAACTCAGATGGTAAACTTCAGTCCAGACAAAGTAAGCCAATTAAAATAAGAACAATAATAAAGAAATCTGGTTTGGTGGCACAAACCTTTGCTGGGCAGACAGAGACACCATGTCCTCACTAGCCAGCCAGCCGTGCTTACCTGTCCTATTCCAAGTCAATGAAAACTCCTGTTTTATAAAAATGGTGGATGACACCTGAAGAGTAACACCTAAAGTTGTCCTAAGGCCTCCACACATGCAAGCTCACATATGCAGACCCACAGGACCAAATTAGCCTATAAAAGGTTTTTCATCAGCCTGGAGGATAGCTCAATGGGTAAAGGTTCTTGTGTGGCAAAGCCTGATGTAATCAGTTCAATACCTGGGACATACATGGGAACCTGACTCGTACCAGAAGCCCCTGACCTCCATGCTTTGGGGTTTCTCTGCTGCTCTGTATTGTAATGCTAACTGCAGTCCTGCAAGGCCTGCTTGTCCCAGAGACAAGAGAGTTCACATGGAGGCTCAGGTGATACTATGTAAACTTGTGTCTCCCCAACTTATTTCTGATAGGTGAATAAAGAGGCCAACAGTCGACAGCTGTGCAGAAGACACCCATGCAGGGTTTAGCATCCCAGGACTTCTGGAATCAGAGAAGAACCACGAGTGGCAAAGTATGTGAAGGGAGGTGGGTTGCCTAATTGGAGTTAAGAGCAACCCAGATGAAACACAGCAAATTATATAGTGAGAACATTAGCTAGAAAACAGATATAACAGCCAGAGGATCCATATCTGCCAAGCTCCTGTGCTGATTAAGGCTTAATTTAAACATAAAGCTTGTGGATGTCTTTTATCTGGGAACTAAGTGGTCAGAGACAGGGGAGAAACCCTGTGTTTGGATTAAATAATTTCTACAACATCTATACACACAACTCCTGTCACCCTACACATACAAATAATAAATGTAATATTTAAAAGGGGGATAAGGAACTTGACATCAACCATGAGGATCCAAGTTCTATCACTAAAACCCATGTGGTAGGAGGAGGACCACCTCACTCCTTCTCTTCTGACGTCCATATATGCACACTAACACATATAGACATATGCACACAGTATGATAATGCATTAATTAACAGATTAATGAATTAATTAAATGTTTTCAAATCATCTGTTCTTGACCCCACTAACTTCTCTCTTGCGTTTACACAGCTCACTTCCCCACATCTGCCTCTCCTTCTCTCATGCCTGTCATGCTTGCATGTGTGTTTCCCCTCCCTTAGTGTCCATGCGTAAATCTATGTTCGCCTCTACATAAAACAGCTCTCATGACTAGACAGATGGTTCCCAGTTTAAAAGAATTTGCTGTACCATCATAAGGCCTGGAGTCCAAATCCCTTCATCCTGCAATCACCAGTCACTGCAGCTGCCAGGAATCAGACAACATCCTCTTAAGCAGAAATAATGTAATACTGCCAGTAATTTGAAGAACACGCATTTACAAATGGCATAAATGCAAAATTTGTCTATTTAAAATGAAGCTCACAAGAGTTAGGAACTGGGTCATGAATCAAAGGGAAATAAAAATTCTGGTTCCTTTTATACCATGTGAGACAATCAAGTATTCTTATCTCTGCAAACCTGTTCCTTCTCATTTGCCAAATTTAAATAGTACTTTGGGATGTTAAATGGGAAACCATTTAGCAAAGAGTCCAGGAGCATAGTCCAAACACAGTAATTTACCAACTATTATTAAATTTTGTAACAAATGTTAAAAAAGAAGTAGTGTTTCACATTCATTTTTTTTTTTTGGTTCTTTTTTTCGGACCTGGGGACTGAACCCAGGGACTTGCACTTCCTAGGTTCACATTCATTTTTAAGTGTTGGGCACAAGGCTTTCAATCCGATGACTTAATGTAGAGACTGAGATATAAAAGGAATTACAAAACAAAATTTGCCGAGGGCAAATGCTAAGTAAAAATACACTCCAACTTGAGTACCAGAATATAACATTTAGGAAAACTCCTAGTACAAAATGGGAGAAAACATCACACTCAAGATAATAAGATACCTCTCATTCCTGAACAATTCCTGAGTTCTTCTTGGGTTTTCCTGTCTGAATAAAGGAAGCCCCGGTAAGTTCTCTAATCACCACAATTGCATTTCCAGTAGAACATCAAAGCAACACCTAGGGAGGGAAAGGCATCTGTAGCTTTTCTTTCAACAACTCATTTTATTTCATTCTAGACTTACGAGATACTACTTAGAAAGTCAAAAAAATTTTGCCAAGGAACAAAATTCACTCAAAAAAAATGAATTCTATTTTATCTTTTGACAACAATAAAAAAATTTCAGAGAACAAGAAATGGTAACAAATCTTTAAACCAAGCACCCTGGAGACAGAGGTAAGTTGGCCGATCACTTGACTGTAAAACCAGGCTGATCTATAGGCTACTCAGGAAAAGTTCTTGCATCACTGAAAAATCCAGCCTCCAGCAAAAGGGTAGGAGGCAGGAGAGAGGAGAGGGAGGGAGGGAGGGAGAGGAAGAGGAAGACGGAGAGAGAGAGGGAGAGAAGAACCAATTTTATTAAAAGGTTTGGATTATTTGTTTATATGTTTCTTTGCCTGGGGACTGCAGTGCAGAGAATTTTCTAGCAAAAAAAGCAAGCAGAATTTATTTCTGGAGTTTGCAGGCACATTCCCACAGCAGTAGCTATCCGCTTCACTGCTAAACTCTGTATAGCATAGAAGGATTGGATATGAATCTCCTCCAGTTTTCTTTCAAGCTGTAAACTGGAGGCAAGTACCATTTCATCACTTGTGGTTCGGGGAATGAGAAAGACACGCAGGCTCTGATGAACTTTCCACTGTGTTTACTTTCCAAATGCTTTTATACTCTTTCTGTTTTCATGTTCCCCTTATAACAAAAGCTTCTGTGACACTATTTCTATGTAATTGTCTCTATCTCTTCACTACATGAATACATGGTGCCCAGACTCTGCTGACTTCAATAGATAACAGAGAAAATTCGAGACTCACATCCACACCCCCTCTGCCATTATGTTACTAGTCTTCACCCCAACTCAGTAGTGCACTATGAGAGGATTCTCACAGAGGTGTGTGGACAATCTAGTTTCTGATGGACAAGCTCTGTCCACATCACTTCCTCAATGACAACCCCTCAAACCCTAGTATATGCATCCTAATTATGTGAAACAGCCGGTATGAACCCCCTGACCATTGCTTAGGGCAAATATTTAGGCAGGGCATCCCCTGATCTCAAGTGCATGGAAATTTGTCTACAGTACAGGTGGCTTTGGGTCTCTGTGAGTAATCCCTACTTAAAGGTGGACTTGTCACAAGAAAGAGACCAGAGCTGCATCTTACAATCCTTAGAACTTCATATCTTATCAATTACACTCTTGGTTGCGTGGTTTCAGTTGCCACATATTCAAGTTACCATTTTTGTTTGTTTGCTTGCTTGTTTCTAGTATGGACAGAGAGAGGTAGCAGTTATACTGTGTTCTGTGTTTCAGATGTATGACTGGATGGTTGATTCTCTGTCTCTACTTCTGCAGTTACACCATCAGGTTGGCTTAGTACATTGAAATCTTCATTTTGTGGTTCAAAAATGACTTCTTCCCAATTCTAATTGTAGCATCAGAATCTCAGTACAAGTTTAGGTTATGCATAGTGTAGAATTTAACAGAAAACATATTGTTACCCTCAGTTTTAGAATTGAGACATAAAGCTTTGCTAATTTTCAGTTCCTGTTCTTGAGGCCATTGTGTTTGGGGAACATCATGTAACTACTAATTGCATGTCAACTTGGTCAGGCATGGGATGCCCAGGAGCTGACCAAACATTATATCTGAAGGTATCTGGAAGAGTGTCCTAAATCGCTTAGCATCCACACTGGTGGACAAACTGAAGCACATAACTGATCCTGTGTGTGTGTGTGTGTGTGTGTGTGTGTGTGTGTGTGTGTGTGTGTGATTGTCATTTTAACAGATCCTCAATAAGGTTCAGGATCAAAACGAGAACCAAGGAAAGTGACTGATGGTGCTGGAGAATAGGAAACATCCAATAGCCAGCAACATAGAAACTTCCCAGGACTCTGTGGACTGTGTGGATGACAGTGCACATCCTTTAAATCTAATCTCCAGGTTTCATCAAATGTTTGCTACAGTGAATGGTGTGAGCTTTGTCTAGTTTATTACCAGGTACAGATGGACTTCTTAGAAAACTGTCTTAGAAAACATTTAGACATGTGTAGAAATCAACAAGTAAAATTGAGTATTTTGAAAGACAGGAATCCTGTCAACGGAATGATGCAAGCCCAGTGTCTGCTTCCTCCACGTAGTTCTCCTTTCCTTCACCTTTATCTTTCCTTATCTTTGAAGAGTGACCTACAGCAAGTAGCTTGCCTTCCAAAGCCTCTGAATTATAGATCCATAAAGGAAATCAATGAATTTTAAATTTCAAGAAATAAGTATTAGAGTTCTTAAAGAAATATAACCAATTGTATATGTCTCTCTCTGTCTCTTTGCTCTGTATACACAGTCATATGGTGCACAATGTTTTTGTCTATAGTCTATTTCACACTAAGGCTACAAAACTGCTGAGGAACAGCTTTCTCTGTCTTTATTCCAGCCCTTGACTTACATGTGGCTCTCTATGTGTGTCTACTTGTCTAGCCAGTGTTATGTTTGAAAGAAATCTCAAAAGTGAAGATCTCACAGTTGAGATTCTAGTCAGCCTAACAGCCTGAGAATAAAAAATGTCACTGACTGATCAATCCCCCAAATCAAGCTAGGAATCAACCTTCATCTTTATTCCTCATTCTATTCAGCCACCAAGTCACCGGCTGTCACACACACACACACACACACACACACACACACACACACACACCCAGAGAGAGAGAGAGAGAGAGAGAGAGAGAGAGAGAGAGAGAGAGGTGAATAAATAATATTTTTTGTAAAGACTCAAATGTCATAATCCCTAAGAATGAATCTTAGCCTCTAGTCAGTGTTGCAGAACAGAAGGCAGAAGCAGGCCATTCAAAAGGAGCAGCAGGCCAAGTCTTCAGCAAGCTAGTATGTTTCTAAGTAGGTGTGTCCTAAGGCAAAACAAGTTTGGAACCTGGGTGAGTCTGAACAAATGGACCATCAAAGGTTTATTTGATAACTTGATGCAGACATTTGCAGACTTGGAGCAGAATTAATGATAATGTTGGCATTCATTCTACACTCCGCCCAACAGTTACCTAGCAACAGACAGGTAGGCTTTGCTTGCTATAAAAGGTACTATTTGGACTCTCTTCCATTCTCTGATTCTCTAACCTCCATATTCTCCCTGAGCACTTTCACTTTTCTCTTCTTCCCCTACCCCATCTCTCTTCACATGTTCGAGCCAGCTTCCTCTCCTCTCTCTCTCTCTCTCTCTCTCTCTCTCTCTCTCTCTCTCTCTCTCTCTTTCCCTCCCCCACTCAGTCTTTTAGTCTTTCCCCCTGAAAGATCCCAGCTGGAGTCTCAGGATGGTGCACCCCAAACACCGATTCCGGACGAGCCCCAAAATGAATTTCCTACACAGAGAGACTCTTATTTAAGTCTTGGGAAATCATGGACCCCAACTACAGAGAGATCATTTTGGATGTAATAAGCAAAGGCGAGGTTTATTATGGAGACCTCTTACAGAGAACTCTGGGCCGACATGTATCCCATGCAAGAGACAGTGGTGTTGACCCCGAAATTTAAAAGTCAGTGGTTTATATAGGGAAAGCTAGGGGGTTTGGCGCGGTTACACACAATTTCCTAATTTTTGCCATGGCTATAAGTGATTGGCTCTTTCAAACAGACAACACAGCAGAACAGTACGTGCTGACTGGGGCGTACAGGATTTTAGAAGGTAGGGGAATATCAGGGTTTCAAAGATATCTGGTTAAGGTGTGACTCTGAGTAAGCTAGAGGAGGTGCCCTTCTGTATCTTAGTGGCCCTTCAGACTTGGCTGTAGGTCAGACCCCGCCCTGTCTGAATTTTGAAACTTATTCTTTTAATTTTATATTTTATACCTTTAATCTGTATAATTTTCTTTTCATTCCCCTCTTTTTCTATTAAGTAATTCTAATCTTTGAATTTCCTTACCAAATCTCGTATTTGGTCTCACCAGTTGTCCTAACTGACTGGTACTGTTGTCTCAGTACCATTAACCACACAGCACCCACTTGATTTTTAGCAATAGTAATTAACCTGTTTGTCATGCAGGGCCAAAAACTAAAGTCAAGAAAATTACTAGTAATGGCCCAGATATAGCAGAGAGTAGGGTAGTCATCAAGGGAGACCGAGTGAACCAAGACTCAAACCAACCTTGCTGAGCATCTCTATCTTTTTTGTAGGAGTCAAGCCTATTAACTAGTTTCTTTAACACACATGGACCTATAATCAGAAGCAGAAACAAAACTAAGAAGGGTCACATAAGGGAAGATATCAGAGTAGTCATCCAAGGAGATCTACTAAACTCCCTCTCGAACCATCCCTGATGTGTTTCTTTGTCTTTTGTCTAACCTTTTTCTAAGTTTATTCATGGAGTCTTTAATTATTCCTGAATGGTCTGTATAGAAGCAACATTTTTCTTTTAGTGTAGCACACAGACTCCTTCTTTAAGTAATATCAAGTCTAATCTCCTATTTTGAAGGACTACCTCTGAGAGGGAGGTTAGGTATTCTTGGAGGTCAGCTAAAAAGTCTTTTACTCTTTTTATATCTGAGTCAATGGCAGTTCTGAATTCTCTATAAGCCTTGTATTGTAGGGCAACAGCAGATGTCTTTTTGCTGCCCTTGCAGCACCTAGTTAGTCTTAAATAATTCTCAACTCTTTTTTGTCTTATTAAGTCTTTAGCATCAGGATTCTAATGTGGACACTATCTAAACCTATACACCAAGGTCATGACTAGCTTTCAGAACTTCTAAACTTATAGACTGTGATCCCTGAGGCACAATCCCAAGAAGTCTTAGAAGTATTAACATATGTAATATTACATCACTTGTAATAGAAATTAAGCCTATTCGCACACCTATCCCGATGGAACCCAGGACAAACAAGCTGAGTGTCCCTCTAGGTCCCAGCTCTCAGCCCCAACAGCTTGTATGCGGCTGGTGAGGGCTGAGAATTGACAGCTGTCTGGGTGGTCAGCAGCACCAGGTATGGTCCTTTTCAGTGAGGCTCGAATATCTGGGTTTGGTACCATCGTATATAGCCGAGTCTCCGAGCTGGAACTGATGAGATCTCCCGGGGGTCCCCAGGGCATAGGCTGTTGTCAGCTGAGAGCAGATTTCTTTCTGTATCACCTGTAGGTCTTTTGCCTGGCATATAAATCATTATTACCATGACATGTTGTTTCAATAACATCATCTAATATAGTCAGAGGAGCTGAGCTCCCAATATAAGATCTCAAAGGGGATAAGGCTGATCTGGAAGGGATATTTCTTGCTCTGAAGAGAGCAAGAGGGAAGGACTACCACCCAGTCTGTGCCAGTCTCCATGGTCAATTTGATAAGGGTCTCTTTTAGAGTTTTATTTATTTATTCTATCTGTCTTGAACTTTGAGGTCTGTCAATATAATGTAATTTCTAATAGACCTCTAAATACTTGGCCACACCCTGGCTTACCTTGGCAATGAAAGTAGGGCCATTGTCCGACCAGATTACCTTGGGCATTCCAAATCAGAGGAAGATTTCTTCCAGTATCTTCTTGATGATTGTAGAGGCCGTCTCTTGTTTGGTGAGGAAAGTTTCTGTCTATTCCTGAAAAGGTTTCTACAAGCACTAGGAGATACTCGTGACCATATTTTCTTGGTTTTATCTCAGTGAAGTTCACTTTGACTTCAACTCTAAACTCTCTAGGTCTCTTTGTCTTATTTGTTTGTTAAGCATTTACTTATTGACATCTCTTATATTTTTTATTGCCTCTCTGGCTAGAATCTTAAAGTCTATTATATATAACTTAACTAATTGGACAAGATTCTTACCTAGGTGAGTACACTTTTGTATTTGGCAAAGTGAGTTTTTCTTTGTTCTCTGGGAAGTATAGTTTTCCCCTAAAGTGTATCGTTGTCCTTTTATCTTTTAAACATTTTGGGCCTTTTCTAACTGAGGCCATCCCTTATTCCGATCCTAGTTCTCAGTGGCTCTCTCTTGTAGGCCTGTATCCAGGGTAGGCTCTTGTATAGCCATTTCTCGAGCCAGTTTATCTGTTTTGTTACTGCCCCATGACACTGAATCTCTTCCTTTTTGATGTTTTGGGCAATGAATAATACTCACAGTTGTTGGCTTCACCAGGGCATCCAAGTGATGGTAAAGGCATCTGGAGCACTGATGTGCTGGGGATTTGGGGTTCAGCCATCCCAGATGACATTGTGTTGTCTACCATGGCAGCACCCACTATCTCTGACTTTCATGAAGAGAACTGTTCCTGTCTGTAGACAAGGTAGCCTCGGCTTTCAGCAGGGGTCAATCATCCAGTAGCAGAGGTCTTTTCTCTTTCCATGGGCTTCGGTCAGTGCTTGACACTCGTGCTGTGGTGGCTCCAGGTCCGGATTGGGCAGAAAGGTGACCAGATTGCACCCAACAGGTGGAGAATCTAGTCCATGGCAGCTGTCCAGTCGTCCCATCCTCTGGGACATTTTATTTAAAAGCAAAACATCAGCCACTCTAATGTGTTTAAGTTTAAGTCCTGGATTGGGTGATTATTGTCAGAGGCCAGCTGGCAGGAATGCTGTGTTCTAGGCAGAACAGCTCTAAGCCACAAACCTCCCAGCATCAGGTACTGGTGCACTGAGATAGGTCTTAAGCTCCACATACACAGTCTGTAGATATGCATACACATGGCCCCACCCAGCCATTTCAGCCCATGTAAGCCATTTTGGAGAGCAAATTTCTCATGAGCAAGGGATGGGGGTAGTCAGGGATGACCATGAACTAGTGGGTTACCGGGCCCATGCCAAGGTCCACTGTTCTTTGGGAAGTCTACAAATATTGTTTGTTGTCAGTAGGCACTGTACCCAAGGTCTTTGTATACTGGCTCAGTGGGGCATAGGAGCACAGAGTGTTGGGTTCCTGTATCCACAAAACAACTGGATGGGCTTCTCCTCTATCTCTGTGTATAGCCAGCACTCTAGGACCAAGAGGCTCTCTAGTGGCCCCTCTTGTTCTTCTTGGGGCAGTCCTGACCCAGTATCCTTTTCTTTGTAATAAGCACAATGAGTTTTAGCCAAGAATTCAGTTCTGTTACCAGGTACTATCTTCTTAGGTTTTCTAACTACTGTGGCAAGTATATGTTCCTCTCTTGTCTTTTATCTCTCTTTAGCTCTCTAACTTCTTTTTTAGTCTCTTTTTTTTCTGGCTTCCTTTTCTTTTTACCCACTTTCTTTCGTTTTTTTTTTTTTTTTTTTTTTTTGTCTCTCTGTTTAACCTTACTTTCTCTGTAACTTATACTAACTCTCAGCAACTTAAAATAACTCTCTCAGTGACTTAGCTTAACCCTTCAAGTTTCTGTAACTTTCTCTTTATGCCTTTATCTTAGCCAGATTGGTGGGGTATTTTTTATCCCCTTGTAGATACACCCTTGGAGTCTGGTGGCAGACCTGGAGCACTCCCTACATTCAGGCGTCTGAAGATAGCAGGCAGAAGTGTGGGCCTTCCATCCGTGTCTGGAACATTTTTCTCTGGTCTCTAGTAGGATTGTGTCTTTCCTTGGTGCTAAAGAAGACCTGTAACAGTTACTAACAAGAATCTCAAATGGGATGGTGAGAAAACAAGAGAATCTTTAGAATAGAGGTTCACTGAAGAGGGCAAATAGCATTTAGTCACACAGCTAAGCTAGGAGGCTTTCTTGGGACAAACAGGTCTTGTGTCTGTGAAACAGAAAAGTGAGCAGAGGGGCAGCCTATTTGTTACCAGCTGTCTCTCTGGACATAAATTTGCCCTCAAGGAATATCTCTGTTCAGTGTGAGCTTGGTGGCTTTGACTCTCAAGAGAACCAGCATCCAAATGACACTAGGCTTCTAGTAACAACTAATAACAACATGATGGAGAGATGGTTAGAACCTGGGTGCTAGATACTAAGCAGCTGACAAAAGAATTGTTACCAGTTCACCTGGGGCTTCATGTCTCTTCTATCTAAAAAAGAAGTTGTTAATACTATAGTACCAACCTTAAATAAAAAAAAATCTATATCTCTTTCTATGTCTCTGAATACCAGGACTGCAGTAGTAGTACTTCACCAAGCTGTCTCACTTGGTTAAAGGCCCATGGAAAAGAAAACATTAAAATTTGACTGGGAAAACAAAGTTTTTCACAGTTTGATTTTTTGAAACTATTTTAGGGACTTCTCTGACCTCCAACCTGGGGCATCCCTCCTTAGGGGAGGAGGCTCAAGAGAAAAGCTAAAACTCCTGGCAGAAAACAATTTCTCTCAGACAAATTAATTTTAACTTTTAACTTAAGCACCAAGAGGATCAAGTAGAATCATTGATGAAAGAGCAAACAGTTTCATGATTTCAAACACAGTCGTCAGTCCAAGTTTTCAAACACAGTCGTCAGTCCAAATTAGAAAACAAAACAAAAGCCAAAAAGATTCTAGACAATAGCACAGAAAACAAACCAGACAAACAAGACCAAGACAAAGCATCCTAAAACCAATTTCCACAGATGCCTGGTACCTTTAGTACCTCGTCCAAACTGCAGCTTAACCTTAGCTGCTCCTGGGATGAGACGGACCATCTCATTTTACCTCCCAACAGAATTCCAGAGTGTCCTCTTGTCCTAAAATCCGTCCAATGGTCCACCATAAAAAAGGGGTTATCAAAGTCTGCCCCATGGCAAAGAAAAAGAACACCAAACACATAAACAGAATACAGACAACAGACACTAATAAGTCCAATCACACTTGTCCGCACCTATACTTAAATAAGCAGCCGAATGTGACCTCCGAAAGAATAGGATTTTTTGTCCGCTCCCATCTAGGTAAAAGGAGCATTCCGACTCCTCTGTTCCAGAAAACCACAATCAGGTCCTCATGACTGCCCACAGCCAGGCTCTCTCAACTGTCCTCCACCCGTGAAACGTCTTCCAGGGGCCGCACCTTGCGGACCCAGGGGCATCCCACACTTGCACAGCCGGAAGATAGTTACGGATCACTAAAGCAGCTGCACAAAGTCGGATTCTACTTACACTCTCAAGCACTGACCGGAGTAAGATTCCACTTTACTCTCTAAGCGCCGTCTCTAAGAGTGAGATTCCCGATCAGTACCAACACGCACATGTGCACACATAAACATGGCGGAACCAAAACAGACAAACACAGACTGACCAATGCAGCACCGCTCACACAGAAACACTCAGACAAAAATCCAACTCACCTCCAAGGGGTCTTCGGAGTCTGAGGTGGACGAAAAGATCCCAGACCAGCCCCCAAATAAAAGATGCTACGCAGAGAGACTCTTCTTCAAGCAAATAATAATAATAATAATAATAATAATAATAATAATAATAATAATAAGTAATAAGCAAAGGCGAGGTTTATTATGGAGACCTACTATAGAGAACTCTGGGCCGACATGTATCCTGCGTAAGAGACAGAGGTGTTGACCCAGAAATTTAAAAGTGAGGGGGTTATATAGGGAAAGCTAGGGGCTTTGGCGTGGTTACACACAATTGGCTAATTTTTGCCATGGCTATAAGTGATTGGCTCTTTCAAACAGACAACACAGCAGAAGAGTACGTGCTGACTGGGGCGTAGAGGATTTTAGAAGCTAGGGGCTTATCAGGGTTTGAAAGAGGTCTGGTTAAGGTGTGACTCCGAATAAGCTGGGGGAGGTGCCCTTCTGTTTCTTAGTGGCCTGTCAGTCTTGGCCATAGGTCAGGCCCCACCATGTCTGGATTTTGAAACTTATTCTTTTTATTTTATGTTTTAAACCTTAAATCTGTATAATTTTCTTTTCTCTCCCCTTTTTGCTCTCTCTCCATCTCCTCCTTTTCTCTGCCTGTACTCCGATCTCAACTCCCCTTCCCATGCCCCTAAATAAACTTTATTCTATACTAGTCCCCATCTAATGACTGGTGTCTGGATGTGCAGGGGAGGATGCCTCAGCATGGGCCGGCTGAGGTATCCCCTCCAGTACACTCTTTAAATCATAAATTTGGCTTTTTTGACCAAGCCAGGTCAGTCATTCAACAGGTTCTCCAGGACAGGAGTGAGGATTACAAAGGAAAAGACAATTAGGCAACATTTAATATTACATTCTGAGGCTGAACTAGCTTTAATTTTCTCAGTCTGCTTTTATGTCACTTTAATTACATGCAGAATGATCACATCAATTCTGAGTCGAGGTGATAAACAAAATTCTGTAAACCCTTTTTGGGGAGTAATCAGGATGACTAATAAAAAAGGACTGCCATACAAGCTTCAGCTGACCCTGCTCTGAGCTTTGCATTAACTCAAATGTAAATGTTCTTAATCAGGATCTATTTTCTTAGTTCAAACCCAAAGTAAGATTTCTGCCCCAGGATTTTTCTTTTGTTCTGATAATGTGAGATTCCTGCTAAGTGTCTAGAAGCAAGTAGCAACAGAAAGGTTCTCTACACTTTTTATAAAACACATCAATTCTAACAGTTGGAACTGTGCTGTATGGAAAGTTAGAGAAGCTTGAGTGATGCAAGCAGGAAACAAAACATTGTCATACTTCAGTGAAACCTCACTCTCCAGTACTGAGGAGGACCTGAGCTACAGTGTCCATAGCAGTAATTTCTCAATGATAGGGAGACACTTTATCATTGGTTATCTCCTTATTTTAAACTGTCATGTTTTTTTTTTCAGGATACGCACATGATATTTATTTATTCGATTGTCAGTTTTTATGTATTTAATGTGTATGGGTATTTTGTCTGCATTATGTGGTGTCCACATGAATGCCTGATGCTTAGAAAGCCAAAGAAGGTGTCAGAGCATTTTGGTTGTGAGTTCACAGTTACTTGCTAGAATTGAACTTGGGTCCTTTGTGAGAACAGCCAATGCTCTGAACCACTGAGCCAATCTCCCTGGTTAAGCCATCCATAAATAGGAGTTGGAAGTGCCATTTCCACATCTAGATACTAGGATAAAGAGTTCCACCAATATATCCCTTGTATGTGTGTCCAGAACCTTCCAGGTGTATCTGAAAAGATCTTCCCAGTTCAGGCCCAATAACTCTGAGACTTTCGCATGGTAACCCCAGATTTAGTCACCTTGATGTTGGCCTGAGCCATTCAAAATGAAAGCAGTAAAAAGTTCTTAAGAAGCCATGGCTTTTTGTTTAGCTTTTGGTTATTAGCATCTTTGATGAAAAGCTGGATTATAGGAAAAAGTTTTTGAACATGAATTTGGGATCATAGAATTCACATCCAACAAACTGGCCTCAGAGCTGGAGAGTGGAGACTCAGAAGGTTTTTGAGAACTGTCCAAAGCTACATCTCCTTTCCCCTTGCAACTGCAAGAGCAGGAGAGACCATTTTCTGAGTTGTACTGTTTTGTATTGCACTGGGCTTGGTAATGAGAAAGCGCAATGCGTCCCTTTGTAGCCTCAGAATCCAGGCTCTCCTATGTCAGTTACCCAAGTTTCAGGAGGGCACATGTGCACTGCCACAGTTCTAGCAGGAAATTGAAGACTTCTGTATTCTGTTGTCTTCCTCATGGGCTGAGGCTCCATGTCAATAGCATCTTTCAAGGCTGTTCCTCTGCAGCTCCGAAACCTTTCTTTTTTTTTTAAATGTAAAGCAAGATTATTTTGCCTATTAAGTAGAGTTCTTAAACTACCACTACTTGGTAAACAATGTGAATTTGTATAAGTCATCTTAAAAGCCTGAGGTTTGCTTTCACTGTTCTTGTTTATTAATGAGTTGTTAAAAAGATGCAGCCTATTCTAACAGGACAAATATTTTTTAACAATTTCATGTTGAGTTAATGAAGGCTCACAAATGAGCAATAATCCTCAATGAGGAAAACAAAAAGCTGTTGTCTACAAGGGACAGTGCACACACACAAACAAAAAGAACTGTCTAAAAATAATTAACTTATCTCGAACACATGGGCACTGGAGAAAATTTCCTGAACAAAACACCAATGGCTTATGCTCTAAGATCAAGAAGTGACAAATGGGATCTCATAAAACTGCAAAGCTTCTGTAAGGCAAAGGACACTGTGGTTAGGACAAAACGGCAACCAACAGATTGGGAAAAGATCTTTACCAATCCTACAACAGATAGAGTCCTTATATCCAAAAGATACAAAGAACTGAAGAAGTTAGACTGCATGGAGACAAATAACCCTATTAAAAAATGGGGTTCAGTGCTAAAGAAAGAATTCACAGCTGAGGAATGCCAATTGGCTGAGAAACACCTAAAGAAATGTTCAACATCTTTAGTCATAAGGGAAATGCAAATCTAAACAACCCTGAGATTTCACCTCACATCAGTGAGAAGGGCTAAGTTCAAAAACACAGGTGACAGCAGATGCTGGCGTGGATGCGGAGAAAGAGGAAAACTCCTCCATTGTGGTGGGATTTCAGACTGGTACAACCATTCTGGAAATCAGTCTGGAGGTTCCTCAGAAAATTTGACATTGAACTGCATTAGGATCCAGCTATACCGCTCTTGGGCATATACCAAAAAGATGCCCCAACATATAAAAAAGACACGTGCTCCACTATGTTCATCGCATCCTTATTTATAATAGACAGAAGCTGGAAAGGACCCAGATGCCCTTCAACAGAGGAATGGATACAGAAAATGTGGTACATCTACACAATGGAATATTTCTCAGCTATCAAAAAGAATGATTTCATGAAATTCGTAGGCAAATTGTTGGAACTGGAAAATATCATCCTGAGTGAGCTAACCCAATCACAGTAAGACATACATGGTATGCACTCATTGACAAGTGGCTATTAGCCCAAATGCTTGAATAACCCTAGATGCCTAGAACAAATGAAACTCAAGACTGATGATCATAATGTGAATGCTTTTCTCCTTCTTTAAAAGGGGAACAAGAATACCCTTGGCAGGGAATTGAGAGGCAAAGATTAAAACAGAGACTGAAGGAACACCCATTCAGAGCCTGCCCCACATGTGGCCCATACATATACAGCCACCCAATTAGACAAGATGGATGAAGCAAAGAAGTGCAGACTGACAGGAGCCGGATGTAGATCGCTCCTGAGAGACACAGCCAGAATACAGCAAATACAGAGGCGAATGCCAGCAGCAAACCACTGAACTGAGAATAGGACCCCTATTGAAGGAATCAGAGAAAGAACTGAAAGAGCTTGAAGGGGCTCGAGACCCCATATGTACAACATGCCAAGCAACCAGAGCTTCCAGGGACTAAGCCACTACCTAAAGACTATACATGGACTGACCCTGGACTCTGACCCCATAGGTAGCAATGAATATCCTAGTAAGAGCACCAGTGGAAGGGGAAGCCCTGGGTCCTGCTAAGACTGAACCCCCAGTGAACTAGACTGTTGGGCGGAGGGTGGCAATGGGGGGAGGGTTCGGAGGGGAACACCCATAAGGAAGGGGAGGGGGGAGGGCGATGTTTGCCCGGAAACCGGGAAAGGGAATAACACTCGAAAGGTATATAAGAAATCTCAAGTTAAAAAAAAAAAAAAAAAGAATCCAAAGCTTGGAGTAGTTTATTCTGAGCTCAGGACACAATACTTCTCTTTCCCTTCTTCCTATGTAACTTTTGCCTGTCCAAAAAAGAATAAAGGCCATGAGCCCTCAGAAAAACAACTTTGCCCTTTCCAACACTTGGCTTTTGAGATATGGAAATTAATGAGATAAGCTCTCTGACTTCCAAGAAAAATAACAAGCAGGGAAGTCAAGATGCTTCTGAGAGGCTCCCTGCTCCTGATCCTCATATGTGGAAGGCTCAGATCAAGGCTATCTATTCAGTGATCCCACTCAATGCCTAACCATGTCTCATTGAGCTTTTCCATACACCAACTCTTTCTTCCTTTATTTATTCAAGACAGAAGGCCAGCTTCCTTCACCCATCTCTGATCTCTTCATGCTCTTTGTTCTCCGTCTCAAATGGCTGTTTACACTGAAATAGAGGCCAACAAGTAAACACTAGAGGTACTGAAGGAATATCTGAGAGGCAGTTGCAGCCACAAAAACACTTGTGACACCACAGAAGAAGCTAAGGCTCTCCAGGATACAAGAGATTTTTCAGGGAGGGCCTAATGATGATGTCACTGAGAACTGCCATAGCCTACCTGCTGAACAGATTTCCTTACATTGACCAGATTCAAGGGTGCCCTTTCGAGGAGAATCTCCTGTGACACAGTGAAAATTTTACATGCTACATCTCTCTAAAACTGGGCACTACTCTCTGCTTCATTCGTGATTACATGCTCTAAATGGAGAAAGTTCTACAGGGGCTTGGCATGGGTAGAAAAGATCTAGGAACAAGGATTGAAGGAGATTCTTCTGGCGATTAATTTTATTCCCAGTTCCAATCCTGTGACATACAGTTCAATTCCCTCGGTTTCCTCAGTTTTCCATGTGCCAGTATTTTCCCTACAAACCTGTAATTGAGTGAATATTGTTTTACATTTTCTGACAGTATATTAATTGACAGGGGAATATATATATATATATATATATATATATATATATATATATATATATATATATATATATATATATATATATATTCACACAATCAGGTGTACTCAAAATTTTCATTTTTCCAATTCCATTTTTTTTGCAATGAATTCAGCAAAAAACTTGGCCCAGCTAGAGTGTGAATAAACAGTGGAAATATTGTGTACATACTTCAAATGATCAACACCCAAATCCTTATTTTATCCAAAAATTACCAGACATCAATAAAGCAAAGGACCACATGAACTATAAAATTCTCTTCTCTAGTCACATTTGATATCTGTCCTACAATTTCTACCTTCCTGTGTTCCCACTGCCAGACTTGAAGTGTTTAGATGTTTTACCATGACTCTTTCTTAAGCCCAAATATAAGAAACAGGAGGATGGGCAGGGTGAAGGAACCTTGAGGAACGGTGAAACCTCAACTTCAAGTATAGGAGGAAGTCTATTTATCATTGTCATTTGTAAATTCTAAATTTTTGACCTAGTTGCGCAGAATCCCTGTTAACATTCCACCTAACCAAATAGCTATAGGAGGCACGAAAAGTGTGTGTGTGTGTGTGTGTGTGTGTGTGTGTGTGTGTGTGTGTGTGTGCATCAGGCACCAAAAATACATAAGATTGATGAAGCTAAGAAGTACATTCTGCCAGAAAATGGATATAAATATGTTTTGAGAGACACAGCTAGAGCATGTCAAATACTAAAGTGAATGCTTGTGGCAAACCATTGAACTGAAAATGGACCTCTTGTTGGTAGATTTTGAGAAAGGCTAACAAGAGCTGATGGGGCTTTCAACCCCATAAGAACAACAATGCTAATGATCAAAGCTTTCTGGCACGGGAGCAATATTGAAAGACTGAACGTGAACACAGCTATGTCTCCAACTGCATATGTAGCAGAGGATGGCCTTGATGGGCACCAATGGAAGAAGACGCCCCTGGTCCTCCCTTGGATTGACTCACAGTTAAAGGTAATTTGAAGGGACAGTAAGTGGGGTTATAGAAGAAGAGGAGAAGGACCTGTTAGGGATCTTAAGGGAAGAAACTCTTAAAGGAAATAATATTATAAATTTAAATATACAAATATACGTTTAAAAAACAAATAAAATTTGTAAAAAAAATATAAGAAATAAAAGAAAAGAAAATTGCTAGCTAATCAGAGATATTAACACAGAAATCTAATGGGTCACTGTCAGGGAATGATAGTCATAGGAATAATATTGGAAAGACTGAGATGATGAAATCTCACGTAGAAGCACTTCTCTCTCCTAGGTATCAGTGTCAGACACAAACAGCACTATAGGTGTCCAAATCCTGGATGAGGTTACTCTGAGCTGAGGAAACAATACTCCTCCATCCCTTCTTCCTTAGGACCTTTTTCTTCATGACAAAAAGAATAAAGGCCATGAGCTCTGAGGAAAACAACTGTGCCCTTCGTAACACTTGGCTTTTGGAATAAAGAAATGAATGATATAAACTGTCTGACTTCCAGGAACCATAACAAGCAGGGAAATCCAGATGCTTCTGAGAGGCTCCCATCTCCTGATTCCCATTTGTGGAAGGCTCAGATAAAGGCTATCTCTTCAGGAAACCCACTAAACACCTATTCAGGACTCACTGAACTCTCCCATGGACAATGTATTTCTTCCTTTATTACACCAACAGAAAGGCATCTTCCTTCTCCCCATCTCTTATATCTTCATTTTATTTGTTCTCCCTCCCAAATGGCTATTTATTCTGAATTAGGTGCCAGCTATTAAGCACTAGATGTACTGAAGTGATATCTGAGAGGCAGGTGCTGTCACAACAACACTTGTGACCTCATAGAAGGAGCTAGGGCTCTCCAGGTTACAAGAGATTTTTCAGGGAGGCCTAATGATGATGTCTCTGAGAACTGGCATGGCCTACCTGCTGAACAGCTTTTCGTACACTGACCAGTTTCAAGAGTTCCTTTTACAGGAGAGTCTCTTGTGACACAGTGGAAACCTTTATGTACTCCATCTCTCTAAATCTAGGGACTTCTCTTCTCTTCATTACTGGTTACATGCTCTGAATGGAGAAAGTTAGTCAGGGGCTCAGCATGGATAGAAAAGATTTAGGAACATGGAGTATAGGAGATTCTTCTAGATAATATTTATATTGCCAAGTTCATTCCTGTGACATACAGTTCAATTTTCCAGGTTTTCTCTGTTTCCCAACAGGCAGTATTTTCCCTATAAGACCATTAATTTATTGAATATTGTATTACACAAATGTGATCAAGTTCTAGTTTTCTTCTCTTGCTTTGTGCTGAAAAAAGTTATACCCAATACTGTGTTAGAACAAATCTTACATAGTACTCCTAAAGAAAACAAATTACTCCCAAGGACAACGTAACTTCATACGTAAGCAATTTGAATTTACAGAGTAATGGTTACATACTGTATTATTTATCTTTAAAATTACTCTATAAGAATCTTTAGAAAAACAAATATAAACATCTGTATAAAAATGTCATACCTGTTTTAAATGATCAGAATGCACATCTGTGATTGGCAATCCTTGTTAAATCCTATCAGGAAGCTGAGGGTAAAACAGGGTCATAAATCAGTAATCAACAGTCCAGCCTTTGTGACAGTCACACCATTAGCCTGTGCTGCCATTGTTCTTGATCCCTGACCTTAAAAGGTCCCAGCCATTCCGAACTTAAAATTGTTCAATAAATTACATAAGAGTCAGTAGGCAAAAGATCTTAGCCAGCTTCACGAACAATTTTAATATTTCAAATGCTTTTTAAGGGTGTTGGTCGTCGCTGACCATTCTACATTTCCTTGGGCAATGATGGAAACACTGATCTGCTCCAGAGGCAATTGCTAAAAGACCTGGACCACTGTTATTGCAAATGCCAATGGAGCTGACCTCTGAGTGGTTGGAAGTTCCATGAGGATTTTCATGCACTTCTTAGATTAAGAGAGATATAAGTGCAATAAGTGAGAGACACTCTGCATGAAGTCCTCATTGGTTTCATGATTTACCAAGGTCCAACGAGGCTGTGCTGAAGAGTGGGCCATACCCCAGGAATTCTAAAGCTCTGTGCCATTCCTCCTTCACAGGTCTTGGCCATACTCCATGTCAGAACCAAATTTGGACCATGCTTTTACCCTTGATAGAATTTCAAATACTATACCGAATAGGGAGAGTAGGCAGCCTTACATTTTCCTTATCATTAATTGAATTGCTTTATATTTCTTCCCATTTAGGTTGATGTTGGGTGCCGACTTGCTGTCCTTTGCTTCTATTATGTTTCTGCATCGGACTGGTATCATTGATCGCTCTCATGCTTTTAACATGAAGGGGGGTTGGAATACTTTTGAAATTTTTCAGCATCTAATGAGATTATCATGTGATTTTTTTCTTTCAGTTTCATTATATAGTGGATTATATTGATATATTTTCAGAAATTGAACCATCCCTGCCTCCCACTAGAAATTAATAATTACACAGCATAACCTACAAAGGGATCTCATATTCACATGCATACTCTAACAGTTCCCCCAGAAAACAAAAACAAAAACATGCAAAACAAAAAACCATGCACCCTACAGAACAGATCTAATACTCACGTACACACTGAAACATCCTAATCGAAAAAACAAAAACCAGGAAACATGCAAGCAAAAAAAAAAAAAAAAAAAAAAAAACCTGCTCCAGCAACATCAAAATTGCATGAGCTAAATATCACTTCTCATTAATACTTTTAAGCATTAATGTCCTCTACTCATCAGTAAAAGGACACAGTCTAACACAATGGATTTAAAAACAGGATCAATCTTTCTCTTGCACTCAAAAAACACAATCTAGCAAACGAGGTAGAAACAACTTCAGACTAATGGGTTGAAAAAAGTTTTGCAAGCAATTAGACACAAACAAGTTGGTGTAGCCATTCTTACATCCAGCAAATCGGACTTTTAACCAAAAGTAATGAAAATACATGGGGAAGGACACTTCATATGCATCAGAGGAAAAATCTACCAAAATGGCATCTCGATTCCGGATGTCTATATTCCAAAGACAAAAGCAGCAACATTGGTGAGAGAAATATTGCTGAAGCTTAAATATCACATCGAACCTCACATATTAATAATGGAGAACATCAATCTCCCTCTCTCGCAAAGGGCAGGCCATTGAGACAGAAACTAAAAATAAATAAATAAATAAATAAATAAATAAATAAATAATGTAACTAATATAGGATTTAATTAAATTGACCTCACTGATATCTACAGAATAGTTTACATGAACACAAAACTACACTCACTCTTTTCAGTACCTCATGGAACCTTATCCTAAACTGATCATGTTCTTCCACTATAAACAAGCCACAACAGATAAAGAAAGACTGCGCTACCAATTGGAACTTCTCAGATCACCATGGATTAAAACTGGACTTCAAAAATAAGTAAAAGTGTATAAACTAATTGAAATTCAATAGCTCACAACTGAGGAACCACCAGTTTAGACAAGACATGAAAAAAAGCATTCCTAGAATTAAATGAAAATGAAGGCACAGCTTTTCCAAACTTAAGGACACAAGGAAAGGAGTGCTAAGAAGAACATTTATATGCAGCACAGGGCACTTTCATAAAGAAACCGGAGACCCCCCCACACTAGCATCTTCCCAGCACATCCTAAATCTGTATAATAAAAAGAAGCAAATACATATTAAAGGAGGAGACAGCAAGAAATGATCAGACTCGGGGTTAAAGTGATCCTTCAGAAACAAAGAGAATACAAAGATCAACAAAAAGAAGAGCTGGTTCCTTGGGAAAATCAACCAGACAGACAAACCCTCAGACAGACAATGTAATAGGTGGAGAGACAGCATCCAAATAACAAAATCAGAAATGAACATGGAGCCATATCAATGGACACTGATTAAAGTCACAGAATCATTAGGTCTCACTTCAAATAACTGCTGTCTCCAAAATTAGAAGCTCTGAATGAAGTGAATGATTGTGTAGACAGATAACACTGACCACAGGTAAATATACATTACATAAACTATGCAAATAGCTCTACAACATCTAAAGAGACACAAACATTAATTAAGATTCCCCACTGAAAGAGCACGAGGGCCAGATTGTTTGAGCACAGACTCCTACCAGATTCTCAAAGATTTCGCAACCTACTCCAAAAAACAGAAACAGGAGGAAAATCGCCAAACTGATTCCATGACACCACTGTCGCCCTGACACCTAAATCGCAAACGACTCAACAAAGAAAGAATTTCAGACCAATTTCCCTTACGAACATTGGTGGACAAATTGCTAGGTAAAATGCTCAAAAATAATATCCAAGGGCATATCAAAACCGCCATTCAGTGCCATCATGTAGGCTTCCTCCTGAGGCTGCAGGAGTGGATCAATCTATGAAAACCCATCAAAGTGATCCACCATATAAGAAAACTGAACTGAAAAAATATTCTACCCTCAGCATTTCCCATTTACATGCGAGCTCCACTTGGAGTTAATTTTGTGGAAGCTGCATATAATGCAACATATATATATATGTGTGTGTGTATATACATATAAAATATAATAGTAAATTAATATATTAAATTGTCATATGCTAACACTATAATAATATAATTAATATTCATATAGTATATTAACATATTAAATGTTATATGTCAATATTATGATAATATAAAATAAACATCAATATACCATATTCATATATTAAATTATAATATTACTATTATAAATAATAAATACAGATATATTGTATTAATATATCAAATTATTATATATTATCATGATATAATATAATTAATATTAATATATTATGTTAATATATTAAATTATTATATAGTTATACTATTAAACCTCTCTTACCCTCTTCTGCCTCTCTACCTATCCCAACTCTGAACCCTCCAGTACGATATTTCCCCTCTGGCTACCTGTCATAGGCTCTAGCATTTACTGAACAGTTAAAATGGACAGAAGGTTCAATGCGATCTCCTTAATCCATGATAGAGGTCTAGTCAGGGGAAACCTCCTTTGAGGAAGCAGATAAATATCAGGATTCAAATAATATTTGCTGGGGGAATATCAAATCCGAATAGTGACTGCATATCTATCCAGTGGATTCTGAGAAATTGGGGAATATTCTTCCTAAAGACCAAGCAGTACTACTCCTGGCCTTATATCTGAAAGGACCTCTGCTATACCTCAAGGACATGTGCTCCATAAGGTTCCTAACTGCTTCCTTCATAATGAGAAGGAAATAGAAATAACCCAGAAGCCCCTCAACCAAAGAACGGCTACAGAAAATATGGTTCATTTACACTATGGAGTACTTCGCAGCTATGAAAAATAAGGACATCGTGAAGATGCGGTGAAGTATATGGAATGAGAAAGTATTGTTTGAATGAGAAATCTGAGACCCAAAATAACATGTACATACTCACTTAAAAGAGGGTATAAGCCATAAAGTACAGACTTCACACACTATGATCTATGGAAACAAAGAGGTTAAACATGAAGAAAGACCCAAGAAAAATGCTTGAAATTCACTCAGAAGGAGGAATAAAATAATGAGAGGAGGCAGATGGAAGGAAAGGATTGGGTGACTGAGGGGATGGGACGGGAAATGGGGTTTGAGAATCATTTCTTAGGAGAGACGAGCAAGAGGGACAGAGGGCAAAGAGAATAAAGAGAAATCAGTGACTGTCCAGGGTGGGTGCTATCTCTATGATTTGCCTGCAATCTGGGATGGGTGAGGCTACCCCGGCATCCATTAGGGTGACTTTAGTTGAAACTCGTAGCAGTGGGGATACAGATACTGAAATGGTCACTTTCCGTAGAAGCGGAAGACACAAGGTGGAAGAATAAGTACCCAAAACCACTCCCAAAATTGTGACCCAGTAATTGCCCTCTCTATAAGAGACACAGGGACAGAGATAGAAGAGGAAATGAGGGAATGGCAACAGATAAGTGGCCGCACGTGAGACTTATCACATGGGCAGACGTCAAACCGTGACATTATTAATGGTGCTTTCTTATGTTTGCAGACAAGAGGATAACACTATTGTCCTCTGCAAGGCTCAACGGAGCAGCCGACTGACACAGAAGCAGAGGCACACGGCTAAATATCGGATGGAGCTCAGTGATTCTCACTGAAGAGCATAGGGAACGGCTGAGAGAGGCAGAGGAGCACAATGTTCTTCACGTGGGGTCACTAAACGCGTCGCCTGTCTGTGGATCCTGTTCTCCTACCCGGGCTGCGTTTTCAGGACCTGGTGGGAGACGATGGACCTATTCCTACAGAGACTTGATGTGCCAGGGGAGAGGTTGCACCGAGAGGGGTCCTCCACTCTCTCAGAGAAGAAGGGGAGAGGATAGAAGGAGGGACTCTAAATGGTGGGGGCCTTGAGGATTGTGGTGCCAGGGCAGCATTCAGAATGTTACCTGGTGAATAGATACAATCATTCTGGCAAGGAGGGGACCGGGGATATGACATCACAGGAACGGGGGTGTGATATCATTGGGGTGGTCATGATATCATGGGGTGGGGCATGATATTTTGGGGGCGGGGATATCACATCTTGGGGGCAGGGTACAACATCATTGGGTAGGGCATGACATCATGAATGTTAAGAGAAGATAGATGAAACTAGAAGAAAGAAATCAGCTCGAGAGCAAACTGAGACCTAGTGACACAAACATGGCGGGCGTTTACCTGTGCATGGTATCAGCTGTGAGACAAATCATATTCTATCTACAATCTACAAATGCAGAGAGGACACAGGAAAGGAGAAGGCCCATGAGGGGGAAAGAATCGACCTCTCTGAAAGGAAAACTGGAACAGATTTTGTGGGTGAATGAGAGCGACTGAGGACAGGAACAGAGGGTCGGTGGGGAAGATGGACGGATAGCGCGGTGCAGAGAGCACCGGCCAGAATTAGGGGACATACGGGTTAATGCAGAGACCCTATGAACTTGTTAATTCATGGCATATAGTGGGCGACTTTCCTGAGAATTTTATTTGATGGAGATCGCAGAGTCTGACCGTGCAATCCTTTGAAATCGAGCAAGCAAGACCTCACGGGTGGGGATGGGGCACATTCAGTGGAGTCGGTTTCTGAGGAGGTCAAATGGAAATCCCTGAACCACAGACTGAGGCTGGACAAGAGATTAAAGAAGCTCAACCAAATGAGGCCTCCATCAATGTAAATGCACCCGAAAACCCTTTCCTGCTCTCCAAGGTTTGTGTAGTCCTTGTTCACCCTGAGTAAAATATATGCACACAGCGCTTCCCCGAATACCTTCTAAAAGAGCTGTGACACTGAATTCCTTGGAGGAACCCCTAACTCACTTGCAGGCAGACCAAGATTCTGCTGACCGATTGTTTCCTGGGGCCACTTCATCCTTTCACACCTGGTGTGCACCTGGACACTCTAAGAAGCAGACATCAGAGATATGTGTGTGTGTGTGTGTGTGTGTGTGTGTGTGTGTGTGTGTGTGTGTGTGTATTAGTCATGCATAAGCTAACCATCCTCACACAGACTGTCTGGATTGTTTTCTTTTTGGAAGGTTGGCGAATCTTTCTCTTGTCCTTAGAAAAGACCAATCTGGTTCTCAACTCTCTCTGTGAAGCTGTGACAGGGTGAGTGATTTTAATGTGTGAGGTAATTTGCGTTCATGGATACACGGCTCAATATTTACTTTCCTTTGTACGTGATCCCTCGAGGGCATTATTCCATTATTATTATTATTATTATTATTATTATTATTATTATTATTATTATCATCATCATCATCATCATCATCATCATCATCATTATCTATATTATTATTATTATTATTATTATTATTATTATTATTATTATTCCAGGATTAATCCTTTATATTATAGTCTGCGTTGTTACCAGTGTGCTAAATTTCACTGATGGCAGAAAGAAAGATTTTGGTTCACAGGGGTCCCATTGGATGGCCATGATTTGTTCTTGGAACTGAACATTTTATTTACATGCTCACAAGAGCAAATAGATGCAAGTACAGAAAGTTCCTTGGTCTTCTACATGAGAGAGACACCCTCACGTAGTCCTCTGATCTACTTGAGAAACAGAGAATTTAGATGAGCAATGAAAAGGATGGTGATCAAAGACCCACATTAGAGAGAAATACGACAGTTTTCACAATGTTTCAGGCTTTTGGGATTGGTAGACAGTACACAACCGTTTTTTCATTCATTGCAGGAATAGTCAGAATTATTAAATAACAGAAGGCAGAAAATTTTAACAACCTATTTATGCCGGCTAATTTAAATTCCTGTATTTTGTCTCTGGAACATTATATATTCTCTTTCAGATTCTTGTTGAAATTATGAAGAAGTGAAAACTGGTATGTGTTTATCTGTTCACATTCATTTTTTTATCTTTATTAACTTGAGTATTTCTTATTTACATTTCGACTGTCATTCCCCTTCCCGGTTCCCAGGCCAACATTCTCCTAACCCCTCCCCCTCCACTTCTCTATGGGTTTTCCCTTCCTGATCCTAACCACATTACCACCCTCCCCCCAACAATAAGGTTCACTGGAGGTTCAGCCTTGGGAGGACCAAGGGCTTCCCCTTCCACTGCTGCTCTTACTAGTCTATTCATTGCTACTTATGAGGTTGGAGCCCAGGGTCAGTCCATTTATATATAGTCTTTGGGTAGTCACTTAGTCCCTGGAAGCTCTGGTTGGTTGGCATTGTTGTTCATATGGGGTTCCCAGCCCCTTCCAGTCCTTTCTCTGTTTCCTTCAGTGGTTTGCTGCTGGCATTCGGCTATGTATTTGCTGTATTCTGGCTGTGTCACTCAGGAGCGATCTACATCTGGTTCCTGTCGGCATGCACCCCATTTCTTCATCCATCGTATCTAGTTTGGTGGCTGTATATGTATGGGTCACATGTGGGACAGGCTCTGAATGGGTGTTCCTTCTGCCTCTGTTCTAATCTTTGCCCTCCCTATTATCTCCCAAGGGTATTCTTGTTCCCCTTTTAAAGAAGGAGTGAAGCATGCACATTTTGGTCATCCTTCTTGAGTTTCATGTGTTCTGTGCATCTAGGGTAATTCGAGAATTTGTCCTTATAGCCACTTATCAATGAGTGCATACCATGTGTGTTTTCCTGTGATTGTGTTAACTCATTCAGGATGATATTTTCGAGTCCATCCATTTGATTATGAACTTCATAAAGTTATTATTTTTGATATCTGAGTAATATTCCATTGTGTAGATGTACCACATTTTCTGCATCCACTCCTATGTTGAAGGGCATTTGGGTTCTTTCCAGCTTCTGGCTATAATAAATAAGGAATTCTGAACTAAACATCTTGACCAGGACTCTTTTCGGTTGGGAGAACTTTAATGACTGGTGCTATTTCCTTAGGAGTTATGGGGTTGTTTAAAAGGTTTATCTGTTCCTAATTTAACTTTGGCATCTGGTATCTGTCTAGGAAATAGTCCATTTCCTGCAGATTTTTAAGTTTTGTTGAATATAGGCTTTTGTTGTAGGATCTGATGGTTTTTTGAATTTCCTCTGATTTTGTAATTATTTCTCCCTTTTCATTTCTGACTTTGTTAATTTGGACACACACTCTGTGTCCTCTCATTAGTCTGCCCAAGGGTTTATCTATCTTGTTGATTTTTCAAAGAAACAACTTTTGGTTCTGTTGATTCTTTCTATGGTCCTCTTTGATTCTACTTGCTTGATTTCAGGTCTGAGTATGATTATTTCTTGCCTTCTTCTCTTCCTGGTTTTATTTCCTTCTTTTTTGTTGTAGAGCTTTCAGGTGTGCTGTCAAGATGCTGACATATGCTCTCTCCTCTTTCTTTCTGCAGGCACTCAGAGCTATGTGTTATCCTCTTAGCACAGCTTTCATCGTGTCCCATAAGTTTGGGTATGTTGTAACTTCATTAAATTCTAAGAAGTTTTTAATTTCTTTCTTCATTTCTTCCTTGACCAGGTTATCATTGAGTAGAGCATTGTTTAACTTCCACATATATGTGTGCGTTCTTTCCTTATTGTCATTGAAGACCAGCTTGAGCCCTTGGTGGACTGATATGATGCATGGGATCATTTCTATCTTTCTGTATCTGTTGAGGCCTGTTTTAATGACCAATTATATGGCCTATCTTGGAGAAAGTGCCATGAGGTGGTGAGGAGAATGTATATCCTTTTGCTTTAGGATAGAATCTTCTAGAATTATAGTTTAAGTCCATTTGGTTCATGTCTTCTCTAAGTTTGTCTATGTCTCTGTTTAATTTCTGTTTCCATTACCTGTCCATTGTTGAGAGTGGGGTGTTGAAATCTCCTACTCTTATTGTGTGAGGTGCAATGTGTGCTTTGAGATTTAGTAAGGTTTCTTTTATGTATGCAGATGCCCTTTTATTTGGAGCATAGATATTTATGATTTAGAGTTCATCTTGGTGAATTTTTCCTTTGATGAATATGAGGTGTCCTTCCTTATCTTTTTAGATGACTTTTGGCTGAAAGTCGATTTTACTTGTAATTAGAATGACTACTCCACTTTGCTTCTTCAGACGATTTTCTTGGAAAGTTCTTTTCAAGTCTTTCACTCTGAGGTAATGTCTGTCTTTTTCTTTGAGCTGTGTTCCCTCTATTGCAAAATTCTGGGTCCTCATTCCATACCCAGTTTGTTAATCTGTGTCTTTTTAGTGGGGAATTGTGTTCTTTGATATTGAGAGATATTTAGGAATAGTGATGGTTGCTTTCTGTTATTTTAGTATTTGAGGTTAGTTTATATTTGTGTGCTTCTCTTCTCTGTTTTGTTGTGAAAACGTTAATTTCTTACTTTATCTATGGTTTTACTTGCTTCCGTATGTTGGGCATTGCCATTTATTATCCTTTGTAGGACTGGGTATGTGGAATGATATTGTGTAATTTTGGTCTTGTCATGGAATATCTTGGTTTCTCCATCTATGTTAATTGAGAGTTTTTCAGGATACAGTACCGTGGGCTGGCATTTGTGTTCTCTTAGGATCTGTATGACATCTGTCCAGTGTCTTCTGGCTTTCATAGTTTCTGGAGAAAAGTCTGGTGTGATTCTGATAGGTCTGCCTTTATATGTTATTTGATGTTTTTCCCTTACTGCTTTTTATACTTTTCTTTGTTCTGTGCATTTGTTTTTTTTTACTATTATGTGACGGGAGAATTTTATTTACTGGCCCAATCTATTTGGAGTTCTTTAGGCTTCTTGAATGTTCATGGGCATCTCTTTCTTTAGGGTAGGGAGTTTTCATCTATGATTTTGTTGAAGATATTACTGTCCCTAGATGCTGGCACTCTTCATTCTCTTCCATACCTCTTTTCCTTAGGTTTCAGCTTCTCATTGTTTCCTGGATTTCCTGTATGTTTTGGGCTAGGAGTTTTTTCTGTTTTACTTCATTTTTGACAGCTGTTTGGATGTTTTCAGAATCTTCTGCTCCTGAGATTCTGTCTTCTATCTCTTGTATCATGTTGGTGATTCTTGCATCTATGATTCCTGGTCTCTTCCCTTGGTTTACATCTCCAGGGTTGTCTCCCTTCATGCTTTTTTATTTTTTTTTAATTCCATTATTAACTCCTGGATGGTTTTGTACATTTACTTCTCCTGTTTTGTTGTTTTTTTCCAGTAGTTTTTAAGGTAATTTTGTGTTTCCTTTTTAAGGGATTCTAGTTGTTTGCTTCTGTTGTCCTGTATTTTCTAAAAGGATTTATTTATGACCTTCTTAACATCCTTGATTGTCATGATAAAATGTGATTTAAATCTAGATCTTCCTTTACTGGTGTGTTTGGATATCCAGAGGTTGCTTTGATGGGACTCTTGATTTCTGTTGCTTGCTTTCCTGTGCTTTCCTCTTGCCATCAGGGTGTCTCTGGAGTTAGCTTGTCTGACTCTCTCTGACAGTGGTTTGAGAGTCCTCTAGGTCCATGTGTCAGGACTGCTGTAGACCTGTTTTCCTGTTTTCTTTTAGCCAGTTATGGGAACAGAGTATTTTGCTCTCAGCCGTATAGTTTCTCCTGTCCACTGGCTTTCAGCTGTCCCTGTGGGTAGGAACCAGCATGACCTGCACCTAATTCTCCTTGGTTCTCTGTGGGTGGGTTGCACAGATGGCACAAAGTCTTTTCCTGTTGAGTAAGGAATCTGGGCAGAGAATAGTCTCCTCTGGTTTCCCAGGAGTGTCTGCTCCTCTGAAGTTCTAGTTCCCCACCCTCAGGATTTGGGTGCAAGGAACTGTTTGACCAGTTCTGTTCAGATCCAGGCATAGTGTGGAACATGGTGATCCTGCAAATTTACTCCTCCTATATTCCTGTGTCCAGAGGCATTATGCAGTTTCCTCTTGGGCCAGAGATGTGGACAATGTTGGGCATAAGTGTCAGTCTCTCCGTCCCTGTAGGCTCAGTTTAGCCTACACACCTGGGTGATCAGCTCTCTCTCCCACAGCATCTAGGATCAGGGAGTTCTGGGCCAGGATCAGTGAGGTTCATGTGCCAACAAGAACCTGGAAGTGCCTGGTCCCAATGGAAATTCTGCATTTGTGTGTCCTGAGTCCATCAGGCAGGACACTTCGAGCAGAAAAGTTGGTTTCACCTCCGCTCTCAGGCCTGAAGTCACTCCTCTCGCTGTCTTTCAGGTATCCATGAGGGCAGCAACCAGAAATGTCCATCCCCTACGGCTACTAGGTCCCTATGCACAGGAGGCACAGATGGAGCTTCGTGTTTTTTTTTTTTTCTTGAGTCTGGAATGTTAGCAGAGTTCTCAGGGGTTTTCCCCCTCTGATGGTCTATGTTTTCCCCACCTCACACAAGATTTGAGTGTAGGATGCTGTTTGGACCGGTCAGACCCAGATGCAGTTTGGACTGCAGGAATCCTGCAGCTTGACTGATCCTATATACATGTGTCCAAAGGCAATATGCAGTTTCTTCTTGGGCTAGGGATTTGGGCCCAGGTGGGCACAAGTGGCAGGCTCTCCTACCCTGAGGTCTCAGTATTGCCCACTCTTCTGGGTGATCTGTCCCACAGAGTTTCCAAAGGAGTTTCAAATGTTCATTCCCCATCCTACAATTCTCCAACTTCCCAATTCTACTCCAAAGCGTTTTGGACAAGACCCCTCTGGTCAAGGGGAGGTACAACAATCCCCATCAAATAAAGAGGGCTGCATAACTTCTCTTAAAGGTAATCTCAGTGATTTCTCATATTCCACAAATGGATTAAGTGCTGCCCCCTCTCCACACGAGACATTAATAACTTCGCTAACTGCCAAGGCAGGGCAGAGAGCTATGTCCACTCACAAAGACAGTCAAAGATGTCCCTCATCTCCACCAAAGTTCCTTATGCAATCTGCTTCATGTAAAATGAGTTTGAAAACGGATTCTGATGACAAAGAGGATTTCAGAACTTCCCTATTAACACAAGAGGACCTTCAAAGTCCTCAACTATTAAAAACTATTAATCACTTGTGGTCCAAGGGGACAAAATGCAGTCACAAATCCCCAAGTGAACCTCCTAACACACATACCAGTCCAAGTAGAGACAAAACTTTCTGCATGTACACAATTAGATCAAGGACCACTGCCAGATTCAGAAGGGGCTCTTAAGAGTTCCACACCCACGGAATATGTGGTAGAAAATTCTGAGTCCACCAAGGAACTCTTGTGCCTTCTGCAAATAAAATATATGTTCTACCACACTCACCATCTGGCCCAGTACTTCCAATGTCCCTATACAATGGAGAATTATTCAAATATCCTTTACCAAAGTAAAGGACCCTCCTGACTTGTCATCAGGCCCAAAAGAGAAAAGTTTATCCCCACACACTCAATGAGCCATGCAGACTCCATATTTATACAATGTACAGAGAAGATAATATATCCCCTACCTCCTCAGGAGATTCTAGGTCATTCTGTCCTGAGAAGAGCAGCTCCAAAAATTTCCACATATACATCAGAGATGCTAGAATTTGCCAAAACTGAGCAGGATTCTCTGAGTAGTACTCTATCTCATAAAGAGACTGTGGGATGAGAAATATCTACAAAAGGAATTTTACACACAGCCACATCTTTAGAAATGGCTTGTGTATGTGACACATGTACAAAAGATGTTCTAGAATCCAACTGTAGAGAATGTTATGTATCCAACCATATGTGAACGAGGAGTGGTGGAACATGATATGTAAACACCAGTGTCTGTAGCATCCTCATCATCTGAGGAAAGGGATTCCTTGGATTCCATTAGTGCAAAAGAATGTATATGACCTCTGCAAACTTCACAGGAGTCTATGGAAACTTCCTGATCTCCTCAATATCAGCCAACTTCCCCAACTACAGAAGATACTACACACTCTTCCAAATATGCACAAAGTGTTGCCAGTCCTTCTTTATACCCACAAGCAGACCCAGAACATCTGCAAAATACCTCGACGGCTCTGGATTTTACCTTATCTTCTGAAGGGGCCTTGGAACCTGTTTTGTCTATCAAGCAGGCTAGGGAATCTGACACTTCTATTCGAGAGTCTCTTTCCATTTTTCCAGCAGATGAAATTTTTCTTGGAACTTCCCCAATTACACAACGATATCTAGAAACATCCTTATCTGCTCATGAGGCTCTCAGACATCTCACATATATCCATGATGCTCTAGGAGAGGTCACATCTTCAGTGGTAGCTCTAATACCTGACCCCCATTCTGATGTCAGTCAGGATTTCTACACATATACATGGTACATTAAGTCCTTCCTCATCTCACAAGGATGTCTTACAAAACATTTTTTTTAATATTTCCAAAGGTATGAAGGAAAGTCCACATCAAAAAAAATCATTTAGACTTTGTACCATTAGCCCAAGTATATCAGAAAAATCCCTTGTCTTCTACAGTGTTTAAAAATCAATCTGACTCTAGCACTCTTCCTGGGAAACATTTACCATGAGCCATACAATCCCCAGACAATTGAAATCTAAAAAGGGGTATCTAGAAACTTTTCCATCTGACAAAAGGTCTTTAGAATGTTCAGCAACTTCTCCATGAGCACAGTTAACCCATAAAAAAAGAGAACTAAAGCCAACTGCACAGGGTGTTTTCCCAAGACCCACATATTTCTTCTTTTTTTTTTATGCCAAGACAGAAGGCCTGCTTCCTTCTCCCCATCTCTGATATCTTCATCCTCTTTGTTCTCCCTCCCAAATGGCTGTTTACTCTGAATAGAAGGCCTATTAGTAAACGCCAGTGGTACTAAAGGAATATCTGAGGTGATATCACAGAAGAAGTTAGGGTTCTCCAGGATGCAAAAGATTTTTCAGGGAAGGCCTAATGATGATGTCACTGAGAATTGCCAAGGACTACCTGCTGAACAGCTTTACTAACATTCAAGGGTGCAATTTACAGGAGTGTCTCCTGTGACACAGTGGAAAACTTACATACTACAACTCTCTAAAGCTAGGGAACTCTCTCTGCTTCATTAGTGATTACATGCTCTGAATGAACAAAGTTAGTCAGGGGCTTGTCATGGGTAGAAAAGACCTAGGAACAAGGAATGTAGGAGATTATTCTGGCTATTTATTTTATTCCCAGGTCCAATCCTGTGAAATACATTTCAAATCCCTAGGTTTTCTCAGTTTCCCATGTGCCGGTATTTTCCCGACAGACCTTTAATTGAGTGAATATTGTGTTACATTTTCTGATTGTACATTCATTGATAGGGGACATTATATATATTCCTGGATGTTTACACAAATATTTCATTTTCCAAAATCCATTTTTTTGCAATGAATTCGGCAATAAACTTGGCCTAGCTATAGAATGAATATAACAGTGTAAATATTGTGTACATACTTCAATCGATGAAGTCCCAAATCCTATTTTATTTAAAAATTACCAGACATCTGTTAAGCAAAGACAACATGGACTGTAGAATGCAGTTCTGTAGTTCTATTAGATAACAGTTCTCTAATATCTACCTTCCTGTGTTCCCAGGGAAAGACATGAGGATTTTGGATGTTTTACCATGATTCTTTCTTCAGACCAAACATCAATTTAAGGGGGATGTGCAGTGAGAGGTATGGCTTGAGATCCAGTGCAACCTCAACTTCAACAGGTTCATAAGAACAAGAGGGAATCTGTTTGGCATTGTGGATCCTATATTCTTAACCTAGTTGCTCAGAATCCATGTAAATATTCCACAAAAATTCCTAGTTGTAGGAGCCACCAAAAGGGTGTGTGTGTGTGTGTGTGTGTGTGTGTGTGTGTGTGTGTGTGTGTGTAAAATCAGGCACCAAAACTAGATAAGATTGATGAGGCTAAGATGTGCATTCTGCCAATAAACGGTTGTAGATCTTGCAATAGAGACACAGCTAGAGCATGTCAAATATAGAAGTGAATGCTAGTGGCAAACCAGAGAACTCAAAACAGAACCCTTGTTTGTAGATGTTGAGAAAGGATTGCAAGTGCTGAATGGGCTTTCAACCCCATAAGAACCACACATTCAACTAACCAGAACTTTCTGGTGATAAACCAATATTGAAAGACTATATATGGACAGACCTATGGCTCCTTGTGCATATGGGGCAGAGGATGGCGATGTCGGGCAACAATGTTAGGATTAGCCCTTGGTTCTCCCTAGTTTTTACTGCTAGTTCAAGGGAATGTCAAAGCACAGTTAAGGGGTTATAGAAGAAGGGTAAGGGGACCACTTACGAATCTTATAGGCAGGAAATTGGGAAAGGAAATGACATTTGAAATGTAAATATAGAAATATCGAATTAAAAAAGCTATAAAATTTGCTAAAAAAAGTAAAGAAAGAAAAGAAAAGAAAATTAGCAGCTAATCAGACCTATTGACTCAGTAATCCAAAGGGTCACTGTCAGCGAATTATAGTCGGAATAATACTAGTGAAAAAACTGAGATGATGAAGTCCAAATTTGAAACACTTCTCTCTCCCAGATATAAGTGTCAGACACAAACTCCACTATAGATATCCAAAGCATGGAAAAGTTTACTCAGAGATAGGGATACAATACTTGTCCTTCCTGTCTTCTTTAAGTCCTTTTTCTTCTTGTCAAAAAGAATAAAGGCCATGCACCCTCAGGAAAACAACTGTTCCCTTCCCATCACTTGGCTTTTGGAATAAAGAAATGAATGATATAAACTCTCTGACATCCAGGAAGCATAATATCGGGGAAGTCCAGATGCTTCTGAGAGGTTCCCAGCTCCTGATACCCATATGTGGAAGGCTCAGATCAATGCTATCAGTTCAATGATATCACTCAACCCTACCAAGGCCTCACTGAGATTTCCCAAGGACCACGTATTTTTTTTCCAATTTAAATACCAAACAGAAGGGAAGCTTCTTTATACCAATCTCTGATCTCTTCATTATCTTTGTTCTCTCTCAAAAATGGCTGTTTCCTCTGAATTAGATGCCAATTAGTAAACCTTCGAGGTACTGAAGGAATATCTGAGAGGGAGTTCCAGTCATTACAACACTTGTGACATCACAGAAGAAGCTAGGAATCTCCGGGTTACATGAGATCTTTCAGGGAGGGCTAAATGATGATGTCACTGAGACCTGCCATAGCCTACCTGCTAAACAGCTTTCCTTACATTGACCAGATTTGAGGGTGCCCTTTCCTGGTATGTCTCCTGTGATTCAATGGAAACCTTTATGTACTCCATCTCTCTAAAGCTACAGACTTCTCTTTGCTCCATTAGTGGTTACATGCTTTGAATTGAAAAATGTATTCAAGGGATTGGAATGGGTAGAAAAGATCTTGTAACATGGAGTAGAGGAGAATAATTCTGGATAATAATTTTACTCTCAGGTACATTTCATGAAATACAGTTCAATTTTGTAGATTTTCTCTGTTTCCCAAAGGCCAGTATTTTCCCTACAGACCTTAAATTGAATGAATATTGTACTTCACTTTCTTACTGTGAATTTCATGATACAGGACATTATAAATCTTGCTGAATGAGTACTCAAAAATTCTGTTTTCCAATTCCATTTTCTGCAATGATTTTGGCAACAAATGTGGCCCAGCTATAGAGTGAATATAACAGTGTAAATATTGTGTACCTACTTGAAAATATAAAGTCTCAAATACATATTTTAGGTAAAAATTGCCATTCATCAGCAAAGCAAAGGACAGCATGGACTATAGAATTCGGTTCTTTTGTCCCATTTGATATCAGTTCTGCATTATCTACCTCACTGTGTTCCCAGGGCCAGACATAAGGGTTTTGGGTGTTTTACCATGATTCTTTATTTATGGAATAATAAGATATGAGAAAGGGCAGAGAGAGGAATTGCTTGAGGTGCAGTGAAACCTCACCTTCAGTATGTTCATAAGAACAGGAGGGAATCTTTGGCATGGTCATTTGTGGATTCTCCATTCTTGAATTTGTTCACAGAAACCATGTGAAAATTCCACCTATCCTCATTCCTCATAGCGGTAGGAGCCACCCGTGTGTGTGTGTTTGTGTGTGTGTGTGTGTGTGTGTGTGTGTGTGTGTGTGTATACATCACTCACCAAAACTATATAAGATTGATGAAGCTACGAAGAGCATTCTGTCAGGAACAAGGATATAGATATTTCTTGAGATACACAGCTAGAGCATATCAAATACAGAAGTGAATGTGTCATTGTAAAAATATAAAAAATAAAAAAGTAAAGTTGTCTTTTACCCTGCTAACTCTGGCACTGAAGTGTCTGAATTTCTCTGCTAGATATATTGGCAGAAACACATTCCCACTCCTCGGCTACCCAATGTTTCCTGCCGACCACCATTTCCTATACACAACCCTCTCATAAAGAATGCACAACACAATAATCTTTGATACAGTTTATTAGATATAAAAGCCCACTTAAACATACAAAGCCTGGTACCATCTATCCCTTAGGAACATTAATAATGACATGTAAATACACAGAGCAGAATCTTAAATTCACCTACCATGGCTTCTCACTCTGTCATATTCCTTTCTCTCTTTTTTCCTCTAGTTTCCCCCTCTTCCTTCAAACTTCTCTCCCGCCCATTCTTCCTTCCCCTCCCATGCTAACCCTCCTTCTATCCTGTTCCTGCCACTCACATAAACTTTACAAATTCAATAGTGAGGTGGTACTGGTGATGTCAACTGAGTTCTGAGTACAGTACTATGCAGCTGACCTTGGGGCAGTAGAATTTGCATCAAACACAGATAACTTCAGGGCAAACCACAACAAGAACTCTAGTGGAAAACCAGTGAACTGAAAAAGGGACTTCTTCTTGGAAGATTTTGAGAAAGGATTAGAAGAGGTGAAGGTGCTTTCAACCCCATAAGAACAACAATGCCAATGAAAGAGAGCTTCCTGGTAGTAGACCAATATTCAAAGACTGTACATGAATATACCTATGGCTCCAACTGCATATGTTGAAGAGGATGGCCTTGTTGGTTAACAATGGAAGGAGAACCCTTGGTACTGCCTAGGTTTGACTCCCAGTTCAAATGAATGTCCAGGGACAGTAAGGGGTGTTGTAAGAGTAGTGTAAGGGGACTGGTAAGAGATCATATAGTCAGAAAAATGGGAAAGGAAATAATATTTTAAATGTAAATTTAGAAATTTCCAATTTAAAAAGCAATAATTTGTTAAAATTTTAAAAAAATGAAAGAAAGAAAAGAAAAGAAATCTGCCAGCTAATCACACCTATTGACTCAGAATTTAAGAGGTTACTATCGGGGAATAATAGTCAGAGTAATACTAGTGGAAAGACTGATATGATGAAGTCTCATCTAGAAGCACTTGTCCCTCCCAGATATCAGTGCTAGACACAAACTGCATTATTAGAATCCAATGCATGGAGGAGTTTATTCTGTGCTGATGACACAATACTTGCCTTTCTTTCTTCCTTAGGACCTTTTCCTTCTTGACAAAAGGATAAAAGCTATGAGCTCTCAGGAAAAACTATAGTGACCTTCCCAATACCTGGCTAATGGAATAAAGAAATGGATTTTATAAACTAACTTATTTCCAAGAAAAATAACAAGCAGGGAAGTGAGATACTACTGAGAGAATCACAGAAACTGATTCCCATATGTGGAAGGCTCAGATCAAGGCTATCACTTCAGTGAATCTACTCAATCCCTACCCAAGACTCAAGGAGCTTTCCCATTGTCCACGTATTTCTTCCTTTTTTATACCAAGACAGAAGACTAGCTTCCCACTCCCCATGTGTGATCTCTTCATCCTCTGTGTTCTCCCTCCCAAATGGCTGTTTACAATGCATTAGAGGCCAATTAGTAAACCCTAGAGGTACTGAAGGAATATCTGAGAGGCAGTTGCAGTCAGGTCAACACTTGTGGCATCACAGAAGAATCTAGGGATCTCCAGGATACAACATATTTTTCAGGGATGCCTAATGATGATTTCACTGCCAACTGCCATTGCCTAACTGATAAACAGCTTTCCTTACATTGACCAGATTTGAGGGTGCCCTTTCCAGGAGTGTCTCCTGTGACACAGTTTAAACCTTTACACAGTACATCTCTCTAAAGCAAGAGACTTCACTTTATTTCTTTTCTTTTTTTTTTAAGTAAAATTTTGACTTCTTCTTTTCTGATCTGTGTCCCCTTGACCTCCTTTTGTTGTCTGATTGCTCTGTCTATAACTTTAAGTACTATATTGAATAAGTAGGGAGAGAGTGGGCAGCCTTGTCTAGTACCTGATTTTAGTGGGATTGCTTCAAATTTCTCCCCATTTAGTTTAATGTTAGCAACTAGCAAACTGCCATTTCTATGTGTGTGTGAAGATTTGAGTCTGAATATTGATGGGGATTGCATTGAATCTGAAGGTTGCTTTTTGCAAAATGGCCGTTTTTACAATATTAATTCTGCCAATACATGAACATTGGAGATCATTCTAATTTCTAAGATCTTCAATTTATTTCTTCAGAGACTTGTGTTCTTTTCATATATATTTTCACTTGCTTGGTTAGAGTCACACTGAGGTATTTTATATGGTTTTCACTATTGTCAAGGGTGTCATTTCTGTTATTTCTTTCTCAGCCTGTTTCTCTTTTGTGTAGAGGAAGGCTACTGATTTTTTGAATTAATTTTATACTCTGCCACTCTGCTAAAGTGGTTTATCAGGCTTAGAAGATCACTGGTGGAATTTGTCAGGTCACATCCTTTGCATATAGTGACATTTTGAATACTTCCTTTGCAATATGTATCCCTTTACCACCAATTGTTTCTAATTAATTGGGCTACGACTTCGAATATTATATTGAAAAGGTAGGGAAGAGTGGGTATCCATTTCTACTTACTGATTTTAGTGGGAGTGCATTAAATTTCTCTCCATTTAGTCTGATGTTGGCTACTGGTTTGCTGTATATTGTTTTTACTGAGTTCAGTATGGTCCTTGAATTTATGATATTTCCAAGACTTTTAACATGAAGGGGTAGGTTCTATATAATGCTTTCTCAGCATCTAATGAGATGATTGCTTGTTTTGTTTTCTTTGAATTTGCTTTTATAATGGGCTTAGGTTGATTAATGATCAGGTTCTATGTATTGAACCATCCCTGTATCTCCAGAATGAAGCCAACTTGTTCATGATGGATCATTGTTTTGATGTGTTCTTGGATTTGGCTTGCAACAAATTTACTGAGAATTTTTGCAGGGATATTCATGAATAAATTGGTCTGAAATACTCTTTCTTTGTTGGATCTTTGTTTGCTTTAGTTATAAGCATAACTGTGGCTTCAGAGAAGAAATTGTGTAGTGTTCCTTCTATTTCTAGTTTTTGGAATAATTTGGAGAATATTGGTACTAGGTATTCTATGAACGTCTGAGAGAATTCTGTACTAAACCTTTCTGGTCCTGGGATCTTTTGGTTGGGAGACATTTAATGACTGCTTCTACTTCTTTAGGTTTTATGGGAGTATTTAGATGGTTTATCTGATCGTGATTCAACTTTGAACCTTGTATCTGTCTAGAAACTTATCCATTTAATCCTTACTTTCCCATTTTGTTAAGTATAGGCTTTTATAGTAGGATCTGATAATTTTTGAGTTTCCTCATTTTCTATGGATATATCACTATTTTACTTCTGATTTTTTTTTAAATTTGAATACTAAGAATTTACCTACCTTCTGGATTTTTCAAAGAACCAGCCCCTGGTTTTGTTGATTCTTTATATATTTCCTTTTGTTTCTACTTGGTTGATTTCAGTCCTGAGTTTGATTATATCATGTTGTCTAGCCATCTTGGTGTATTTGGATTTTAATGGTTCTGAGATTTCAGGTGTTCTGTCAAAGTACTAAGTACTAGTGTATCATAGCTCCAATTTCTCTGTGGAGGCTCTCAGAGCTATGAGTTTTCCTTTTAGCATTGCTTTTTTGTGTTCCCAAGTTATGCCTTCCTTTTCATTAAATTCTAAAAAGTCTTTAATTTTTTTCTTTATTTCTTCTTTGAACAAGTTCTCATTGAGTAAATCATTCTTCAGCTACCATGTACATGTGGGACTTTGGTTGTTCTTGTTGTTATTGAAGACCATTCTTAGTCTATAGTGATCATAGGATGCATGGGATTAATTCAATCTTCTTGTATCTGTTGAGGCCTGTTTTGTGATGGATAATATTGTCATTTTTGGGGAAGGTACCATGTGGGGCTGAGAAGAAAGTGTCAGGAGCCACAACAGGACAAGCTAATAACTAGCAGGTGATCATCCTCAGATGGACTGCCAAGGATTGTTGGGCCCTAAGTGGTTGTTACCCTGCCCCCTCATTGAGCCTTTTAGCCTGCTCTAGCAAGAAATTGTTTACACCCTTGGGAGCTGCTCTTAGTCCCTGATTTGGGGCTGGAATTTTCCATGGCAACCTTCCTCCCCACTGAGCCTTCCTGCTTGTTGTTGTCAAGAAGTTGTTTATGTACCTGATTGGGCCTGATCTTTAACCACATAGACTTTTCCTGTTTTCCTCTTTGGGGATTTTCACCTACCTTGTTGTTTTCCTTGGCTTTTGCCTGGGATATTGAAGGAGATCTCTGTAAATCCTTTGTGGAACTCGCTGAAATCGGATGACCTGTGTACATGATTTATTTCAATCCTGCAGACCTACGCCCGATATTCACATTCTGTTGATGCAGGCATCGACATCGGATTATTTTATAATCCACAAATGGTTCGCCCTTATTAAACAATGCTGTAAGAGATTCATTTTCGGAAAGTTTCCTGCTATTGAAATGCTATTCTTGTTGTTAATATTAGACATATATAACAATTATTGAGTAATATCACACCCCTTTGGAGCAGACCTCTGCAGGCCTAAAAAGTTGTAGTGTCCTGTAGTGATGCTATACAGACAAATAGATGGATTCTTTAGTCTTAATAATGATCCTACAATAATTCCTAAAATTATATGAATGGTTAGTAAGATCTTTTATAGTGGGACTGCTATAAGTCTCTTCATAATAATCAAAATTGCAGCCTCCCACCAGTCTCCCAGGTGGCACCAGTTAATTGTTCTGAGATAGTAAACAGACTTTCTCCTACTCAGAACACATTCCAAGATGTTGTAAAACAGTTATCAAGAGTCATAAAAAGAGAGCAAACGATTTGTAACAGGTGCAAGGACAGAGGATAAGATATTGATTGGGTTTGTCTATATATAACTTCACTAACAACTATGGTTTTGGATCTTCAGTCAACCTGTGGAGATGACACTGGTGATGAATGTTGAGCCAGATAATTATTCCTGATGGATATTCATGTAAACATTCTTGGTTGTAAATTATATTTCAGTTTATTATTTGATCTTTCATATGAACTTGTGATGAGCATTGTAACATGTGATCATGTATTCTGAAATATGTTTAAGTGCTGAGGAGAAAGAGAAGGCACATAGAAGGACTGAGAGAGAAGGACTGAACTGGAAGGACAGACACAGATGGACTGGGCTGGAGAGGGGCTGAGCTGAAAAGTCAGCTTTGAGGTATGGAGAACTGAGTTTGGTAGAACTGAGCCAAAAAGATCGGAGCTGAGAAGAAATGTAGAGGAGGAATAACTTAGACAGTATACGTAACATAAGAGGCAAATCTGCAGAATGCAGAGGACAAGGGGAAAAGAGAAAAAGCATGAAAGAACAGAAAGTGCAGGAAGGTTTCTCCTTACCATGGGTCAGAAAAGGTCATTTCTTTTTTTTTTTTTTTGTTCTTTTTTTCGGAGCTGGGGACCGAACCCAGGGCCTTGCGCTTCCTAGGCAAGCACTCTACCACTGAGCTAAATCCCCAACCCCTAGAAAAGGTCATTTCTTAATAGCAGTGCAGGCTTAGGCTCGTTTAGAGGAACAAGCCTTTTCTTTTACAGTCAGTTAGTGTGTGCTTTTTATGTAGAATTGAGTCCTTTGATGTTCAGTGATATTTGGGACCAATTGTTGCTTTTTTCTATTACATTTTTTGTTAGATGTCAAATTATGTTTCTGTGGCTATCTTCTTTAACTTCTTTTGTGTTTTTTCAAAGTAGATTACTTTCTTGCTTTGTGTGGGGAGTGGTTTCCCTCCTTGTGCTGGAATTTTAGATCTATTATCTTTGGAAGGACTGGATTTGTGGAAATATATTTTGTAAATTTGCTATTGTCGTGGCATATCTTGGTATCTCCATCTATGTAGTTCTGAATTTTTATAGTAGCATAGGTTGACATTTTTGTTCCTTCTCTCCATCTCGTTTTCTTTGGGGTTAGCTGGTTTTACTGTCTCTGACAATACATTGATCCTCCTGTAAGCCGGTGTGTCAGCATTCCAGGAGACCAGCTGTCTCCTGAAGGATCTTGTGTACCAAGAGCTGTGGATCAGGTTCAGCTGCAAGGAACCAAGTGAGAAACCAAGAATATCCTGTAACAGACTGCCCATCTGTTCCTGGGTTCTGACGGCTCCAGGCAGTTCCCTCTAAAGAGTGGTAGTCTCTCCAGTGACCTTGAGTGTGTCAGCACTCCTGGAAGTCCAGACATTTCCTGGTGGGACATGGAGACAGAGAGATGAGGTACAGGTTCAGGAAACACAGCTTTGGTTCCTCTTTGTTTTTAATCTTTTCCTGAAACAGCTCACAAATGAAATTTGACTCCGTGACCAGTAAGTCCCTAGGAATGATCATCTCTTTGTATCTTCAGAGATGGGACCACAGATGAATGGCACCTGGTCCTTTTACATGGGTCCTATGAATTAAAATTAGGTATCTTATTCTTTCATGTCAAATGTATTCCTAGCTGAGATAATTGCTCAGTCAACAAAGCATTGCTGTTGAATATGAAACAGACTATCGTTGACAAATAAAAATGTTTAGGCAATGTCATCTAGGTCATTGAATTGTAATATATTTATGAACTCACATAATTACTTCATGATGGTTTAACCAATGCATGCAATGCATATTCATTAAAACGAAGAATAGTATAAAGTTTATTTTTACAACTTACTGAATCATGTAATAAATAATAAATCTCCATTAATGTACCAGGCTACATAATAGTGGTATAGATTAGGAATGAATAAAAAGTATTATGAGCTTTCTTTTATAAAAATTGCATTAAGATATAAGAAAAAAGAAAGAAATGAATGCATAAATCAGTGTGTTGGAGTTGATTGTATGCAACTAGTTGAAGAACCTATTTTAGAAATAAGGTCATGGAGATTGTCCTAAGGAAGTGACATTTAAGTTAAAATAGATGAAATATAATTGAACTATATTTGTGCAAAATCACAGTAAATACAAGGTCGATAAAAGGACAAAGACCTAGACATATCCAAAAAGTAAATATGAGAGTTGTTTGTATTGATTAAGAGAAAGAAGAGTGGTCCAAATAAAGCTGAAACTTAGACAATGTCACATATGGGAATATAGAAACAATATTAGACATATAATTTTTGTTTACTGAAAATGTCTTAGAAATCATTGAATAGTTTTAAATAAGTTTTTTAAACTCACTATGTATATAGTAAGGGACTCTGGTTACTTATGTATTATGAAATAATACAGAGAATGATTTGAAGGATGTTTTTGAAGTCAATCTGGAAGTAGTGTCAGTGATAATGAAAAAGATATGAATCAGAGAGCTATGCTGGAAATTTATGAGTTTGGTAGTAGACTGATTATGGGGAGGGCAGGAAGAAAAGAAAGACAATGTCTTGTTTTGAGCAAATGAAAATTTTTGGAGTTATTTACTCTGATCTGGAAATTTTATGATAAGTGTTTTTAGGAGAATTTTAAAGGAATATATTTTGGATCGATTTACTTGAAGATGCTTGAGAGAACCTCTAACTCACAAAAAATCCCTACTTACTGTTCAAGGTTTGGTGATTAAAGCCATTAATCAGACCATGAATTAATATAACAAAAAATTATTTAATAGATGTATTTTTCACATAATATCTGGTAGTTCTTATTTCATTAAGAGCAAACCTATGCTTACATTACATGCTTGTTTAATACATGCAGTCAAATAATTTTCCCATTTACTTACTACAAACATTTTGGATTACAATTAGCATTTAATCCAACTTCATGAGAGCTGACACAGCAGTTTGATTAGAATATAAAGCTCATGAATATGAATTTCACAGAAAGAATTGATTTACTCATATTTTGTAAAGTTGCAAACTCTAGAAGAGTAAAAATATATAATAAATACCTAGCGCTTCTATGTTTTCCCTTTAGCTTTTTAGTGTGTTATGATATTCAATCAAAAATTCCTTATTCAGATGATTTTTATCTATAATATACAGTACTAGTAAACATATGCACAGCATTTTACAACTATGAACAACATATGCTTTCAGAAAATTTTCATCAAATGAGCCAGAAATTCTTCATGACTTCAACACAACATAGCCATTGGGAACAGAGTAAACCACAAATAAGGAAATGCAGAAAGTGATTGACACATGCAAAATTCTTGGTTTTAAATTTAACAATCAGGCTAGTTATGGGATAGAGCTTTGAATAGAGTCAATGACAGGATGAAAAATACTGAAGGAGAGAATTTAAATTGAATTTTACTGGGTTGGGGATTTAGCTCAGCGGATTTAGCAAGGCCTTGGGTTCGGTCCTCAGCTCCGAAAAAAAGAAAAGAAAAAAAAATTGAATTTTTACTAAATAAAAGAAAGCAGTGGATCTGAAGGTAAACTACATTTAATAAAATGGCCCTGGTCTTCTGCCACTATTTATTCAATGCTTTCGGTATTTTTTTCCTATATTATGTTCCAGAAACATCTCAATGATTCTCCCTATTCTTAAATAAATGAACATGCACTTCAGATGATTTAATATTCCACATTATATTAATGTTCTTCTGTATCTTTGGATATTAAAATTATAGAGAATTATTTTGATTAGAGTAAAATTTTATTGTTTGTTTATCATTTGAGAGAAGAAATTATTAACAAAGAATGGATACCTGATATTTCTAAAAAATGTCAATAGAGGTTTAAACCGTATATTTAAGCACAATCACTTATACCTTCTCCAAATGAAACTCATTGAAATGTCACTACATATATAGTACATAAAGAAAGAGATATATAGGAATAAAAACATCCTCTATGCATCCAGAACTATCTATTATCACCATGATGAAAGCCAATATTAGGAAGAGAAGATGGTACAGACACATTGCAGGATAAATCAGCTTCATTCAAAATGAAGATTGACCTGGAAACTGATTTGAACTAAGTATAGTTTAGAATAAAGTAAATGCCCACAAATTGCAATCTCACAAGGTGGTATGTCCTTGTTGCAGGGGTATGTAGTTAGGGGTAGGCTTTGAGGTTTCAAAGGACTGAAGCTATTTCAATCTAGTTTTCTCCACCTTGCTGTTGTGGTTTGAGATGTAATCTTTCAGCAACCTCTGCCTGTGTATCTTTGCTTTGATATCATCCATCACTGACTCTGATATTCTTGAATGTAAGCCCAAATAAATTATTTCTTTTATAAAGGAAAAATAATATAAATGAGTTTAATGTTATGAGAAGCAGACCTGGTTTACCTGATATGGTTGCCTTTTCCCTTTTTGGCTTGGGCCGTCACACTTCTGCTATGTTGAATGAGACGTTTCCACCTTCTCTACTCTCACATTTTGCAGTTGTCACTTGGTCCTCAGGACCTCCTTATACCTGGGGCTGTATTTTTGTTTTTGGAAGTTAGAAAATTTGGAGCTTCTTGACTTTGGGGGCAGGGTTAAAAGTAAACGGGAAGTGAGGGACATACATACCATAACTCTTCTGTTTTAGTCCCTAAATGGGGGTTATTGGAGGATGGGATTACTGAGGTGAGCAGAAAGGAAAGGTGCTGCTTTATTTGAAATGTTCTCGTACCTCATTCTGTGTCCCTGTAAAGGACCAGCCTTATCTCTCGGGCCTGGCCATGTTCCTGTCACTGCTCCCCTGCCTATCTCTTGCAGCTCTTAATTCTAGTTCCTGCTTGGCACTCTAGGTTTCATCTTGAACAGATTTAGCTCATTTACCAGTGTTCCTGCTATGAAACATACACAAGTTCTTTTTTTTTTGTTGGTTTTATTTTCAAACTTTTAATGTTTATGTTGGTTTTTGTTTTACCTCTTTTATGGAAGCCATACGGGAAAAATATTCATGGATCTCTGTTTCGATTGGAATGAGAAAATAATGAAAAAAAAACTCTTTTTAAAATTACAGGACATTTTCATGTCTAAGTTTTTCTCTTACATACACCCGCCATGCTAGTTTATCTCCCTGTCTTGCCTGAGTTATTTCCTCTCATTGCTACTTGGATACTGCCTCTTAGGACTTAATGCAGAACCATAGATGCTGCATACAGAAGGAAGGAGTTGATTCTTCACCACATTTCTAACCTTTTTTTCTAACTTCTGTCTTGAGCTATTTGAATTAATTTGGATCAATGTACTCAATAGTATAGTGCTAAAATGATTGGTCCTTGACAATATCTGTTATTATTGCCTTGTTATAGTTTTACAGCTCAGGGTTGGACCTAGTTACACTTTGGAATCTTAGTCCAAGAAGTTTGAGAATGTTAATAAAACCATGTAAGTAGCTAAAAATACTTTTAAAAGATTCCTTAATACATGAAGCCTATAAAACCCTTTAATAAATCATGGAAAAAGCAGTCTGAGATTATTGTTTCTGTAAAGAACTTGAAAAATATGAAAGGGAGAAAGACCATGGCTTGCTCACTCTTAGCATTAGATAGGGCGTTCAAATATGACTTTAGTTTTCCTGCAATTTCTGGTTAGAACATAAAGATGTCTGTGGTAGTTTGCATTACAGGATTGCTTATTTTAATTCCCCCTTTTGCTATTCTTTTTGTTTTCTGTCTTCATTGTTTCCATTAGGGCCATAGCTCCCCACTCTGTGTAGATAAAAGGTGGGTTCAATCCAGGTGTTATTGTTCTGACACAAACAACTTTTTGGGTACAAATGTTCACCATGGTATAGTTGACAGTGGTTTGAAATTTTTCCCTTGTCCTCACTTTCTTATAACAACATACTTCTTTACATCTTCTTCAATTAATTGTATTGACCACCCTGTAATCCTATTATGTATCTTTGTGTAAGGAAGAAAGTCTTTCTTTAAATTTTCTGGTTTGTGGGTTTATTCTTCCATAAACTATTTCCCAACAGCACATAACCTCAGGCCATTACTGGGCATTATTGTATGCTGGGATCATTGGGGGAGGATAGTGTGAAATTCATCACTGTCCTTTGTTTCAGAGATTTTTATTTTTTAATAAGCAATCCATACTATACAATTAGCTAACTAACTCTTGTGTTCCCCTTCCTGTATGGCTGCTGTTGTAAATAATTTGCATTTTTTCATTGATAAAAAATAATAAAATCACATAAAGACACAAATATACTTAAAGACAGAAAGAATTCACAAAGAAAAATCCATTTAAAATAGCGATAAAATATGAACAAAATGAGATCAAAAGATCTATTCAGGAACCATAATATTAAAAATGTCATTATCAAACTACAAATTAGTAAGATGAGATAAAAATAATATATATTTAAGTAAAGAGGAAAAACATTAATTGCACTGTGTGCCCAAAGAGTTCACTCAAAATGTAGTATATAAAACAAGAATGGAATGGAGCTCTCACTCTTGCTACTATAGAGGAAAAAATGGAAGGATTACTATTAGGTTAAACCCAAAATGGATTGCACAGTTCCAAACCATCAAGAAAGATGATGTTTCAAAAAATACCACATAAAGAAAATATTTATAATAAAAACAAATATAAAAATAAGAAAGTATTGAACAACAGACCTAGTCCATGGTAATCTGATAGGGTCCATGGGATTATTTCAATATTCTGGTATCTATTGAGAACTGTTTAGTGACTGAGTATATGGTTAAGTTTGGAGAAGTTACTTTGAGGTGTAGAGAAAAAGGTATGATCTCTTGTTTTAGGATGAAATGTTCTTTCAATATCTGTTAAATCCATTGAATAATACTTTCTGTTATTTTTACTGTATCAGTTTAGTTTGAGATTCCACAAATGATCCATTTATGAACATGGAGTATTGAAGTCTCCCACTATTATTTTTTGGGGGGCAATATATGCTTTGAGCTTTAGTGATGTTTCTTTTGTGAATTTAGGTGCCCTACCATTTGAAACATAGATGTTTAGAATTGATAGTTTATCTTAGTATTATTTTTTCTTTGACAATTATTTTGTCCTTCCTTATAATTTTTGATATCTTTTGGTTGAAAATCAATTTTGTTCTATGTTAGAAAGGCTATTCCGTTTTGTTTCTTGGAACCATTGGCTTGGAATTTCTCTCCAGCCTTTTACCTTGAGATAGTGACTGTCTATATAAGTAAGGTGTGTTTCTTGTATGAAGCAAATTGTTCGGTATTCTTTATGTATCCAATCCCTTAGTTTATATCTTTTTATTGGAGAAATAAGTCCATGGATGATAAGACATATTAAATAAAATGTATTGTTGTTTCCAGTTATTTTTATTGTTAGAAAAGGAATTACGTTTGGGTGGCTATCATCTTTTGGGTTTGTTGAAAGATTAATTCCCTACTTTTTCCTACGTTGTAGTTTCCTTCCTTGTGTTGGAAGCTTCCAACTATTATCCAATGTAGGGTTGGATTTGTCAAAAGATATTTTTTAAATCTGGCTTTGTCATGGAACATCTTGGTTTCTCCATTCATGGTAATTGAAAGTTTTACCGGATATCCTAGCCTTGAAATCCAGAAATGAATGCAAACACCTATGGTCACTTAGATGCTGACAGAAATGAAAACAATCAATACGTCTTCATGTTAAAAGATTTGGTACATATCATAAATTCAAGGTCATACATAAAAATAATAAAAGCAATATTAAAAAAACGAGTAGCCAACATCAACCTAAATCAAGAGAACCTTGAAGCAATTCAACAAAAATCAGGGAATAGAAAAGGTTGCCCAATCTCAACTTACATCTTTAATATAGTATTGGAAATCTTATTCACAGAAATTAGACAACAAAAGGAGAACAAAGGGAATTCAAGAAGTCAAAATATCACGATTCGTACATGATACGATAGTATATTTTAGTGACCCCAAAAATTCAACCAGAGAACTCCTTCTGCCAATAAACAACTTCAGGAAAGTGGCTGGATATAAAATTAACTGAAACAAATCAGTACCCTTCCTCTACTTTAAGGATAAACAGGTTTAGAAGAAATTTGGGATATGACGACGGCAACATTATTTAAAAATAATAAAAAAATACTTCAGTGTGACTCTAACCAAGCAAGTAAAAGGTCTGTATGACAAGGACTTCAAGTCTGTGAAGAAAAAAATTGAAGACAATCTCAGATGGGAAGTTTTTCCATGCTCATGGATTGGTAGAGTTAATATTGCCAATATCGACAACTTGCCAAAAGCGATCAACATGTTCAAGGCAATCGCCATCAAAATTCCAACTCAATTCTTTATAGATTTAGAAAGAGCAATTTGAAAACTCATTTGGAATGACAAAAACACCATGATAGAGAAAACTATCCTCAACAATAAAAGAACTTCCTTGGGAATCACTATCCCTTACCACAAACTGTATAACAGAAAAATAATGATAAAAATTTAATGGTTATGATACAGAGACAGATACCCAGATCAATGGAATACAAGTGAAGACCCAGAAATGAAGGCAAACACCAGTAACTTGATATTTGACAAAGGAGCCAAAAGCATCCATGGATAATAGATAGCATTTTCAACAAACAGTGCTTTTTTTTTTTAATTTATTTTATTTATATGAGTACACCTTAGCTATCTTCAGACACACCAGAAGAGGGCATCAGATCTCATTACAGATGGTTGTAAGCTGCCATGTAGTTGCTGGGATTTGAACTCAGGACCTCTGGAAGAGCAGTCAGTGCTCTTAACCACTGAGCCATCTCTCCAGCCCCAACAGTGCTGTTTTGACTGGAGATTAGCATGTAGAAGAAGGGAAATCAATCAATTCTTATCACTGTGTACAAAGCTTAAGTCAAAGTGGATCAAGGATTTCCACATAAAACCATATAACCTCACACTAATAGAATAAAAATGCGAAAGAGTTCGAACACTTGGGCACTGGGGAAATTTCCTGAATATAATACCAATGGCTTATGCTCTGAGATCAAGATTTGACAAATGGAAATTCAGAGAATTGTAAAACTTTTGTACGGCAAAGGGCACTGTCATTAGGAAAAAGGAGCAACCAACCAATTAAGAAAAGATCTTTTCCAATCCTACATATGGTAGAGGGCTAAATTCAATCTATACAAAGACTCAAGGAATTATGTTACAGGGAATCAAATAGTCCTTTCAAAATGGTGTATAGAGCTAAACAATGAATTCGTTTTTTTTTTCTTTTTTTCAGACCTGTTGATCGAACCCAGGGCCATTGCTTCCTAGGCAAGCGCTCTACCGCTGACCTAAATCCCCAACCCCTAAACAACGAATTTTTAACTGAGGAATATCAACATCCTTAGCCATGAGGAAAGTGGAAATCAAAAACAAAAAAACAAAAAAAAAACAAACCAAAAAAACAAACAAACAAGATAAAAAATCCTGGGATTCCACAGTACACCAACCAGAATGGTTAAGATAAAAATAAATTCAGTTGACAAATGATTCCTAAAAGGATGTGGATAAAGAGGAAGACTCCTCCAATGTTGGTGGGATTGCAAACTGGTACAACCATTCTGGAAATCAGTCTGGAATTTTCTCACAAAATTCGTAGTACATGAGGGTCCTGCAATACCAATTCATGGGTATATACACAAAAGATGCTCCAACAAATAACAAGGACATATGATGCTGTTTGTTGGTAGCAACAATATGTGTGTGTATATATATGTATTATACATATTTGCCAGAAGATGAAAAGAACCCAGATATCCCTCAACAGATTAATGGATAAAGGTGATTTGGTGCATTTACACACCTGTACTTCTAAGCTATCAAAAACAATGTTTGCAGAAAATTCTAGGGATGGAACTAGAAATTATCATTCTGTGTGAGGCAAGAACACAAATACTATAAACTAATTGGAAGTGTGTATCAACCCAAAAGTGTGGAATGCATAAGAAAGATTCCACAGGTCATATGAAGCCCAGGCAGAAGGAAGTTCAAAATGTGGATGCTTCATTCTTTCTAAGAAGGGAGAACAAAATATTCATGAGAGGAAATACAATGATAAAGAGTTAAGCAGGACGAAGAAAGGGTCAACCAGAGACTGCCCCACTTAGGGATCCATCCAATATGCATCCACACAATACAGATTTTATTGGTGATGCCAACAAATCCTTGCTAATAGAAGTCAGGTATTGATGACTCCTGAGAGGCTCTGACAGATCCCTACTGATATAAATGAGGATGGTTGCAGCTAACTGTTGGATTAAACAAGGGGGTTTCAATGGTGGTTTTAGAAAAAATACTTAATGAGATGAAGGGATTTGCAAAACCCCAGGAAGAACAACAATTTTAACCAACAAGATCCCACCAGAAATTCAGGGGATTAAACAACCCACTAGTGAGTACAGAATGAGGAACCCACGATACCAGCCACATGTGTGGTAGAGTAATGCACTGTCCAGCAAGATTGGAAGGAAAAGCCCTTAATCCTATGAAGACTTGTTTCCCCAGTGTAGTATGTTTATAGGAATGGTACATCAAATAATTTTTGTTAATCGCGTCAATCAGGAAATGGTTCTAATATTCATCCATTATTGTAGTTGATTATGGAAGAAACTGAATGTTCTTAGATTTCGTAATAATGTATATAAATCATTCATTATTAATGTTTGTTGACAGAAGGAAGTTATCAACGAATACATATACATATAATGTGGCACACGTTTCTAATATAAATGGAGCAAATTAAATATATAATTTGTGAACTAAAGGTGAGCAAAAGAAAGATATATCATTGATTCTACCTAAAATTGGAGTTAAGATAAGATTCATCCATCCATGTATTTCTTTCTAGACATCTAATGAGAAAAAATTAGTGTGGAAAAAGCTAAAACTGTAATTAGTATGTTTGATCTAGTATACATATTTAAAAATTGCTTTTGAAAAAATACACAAAAAATATTTTCAAGTTTATATACAGCATATACAAAAATTCACTGCGTCAATAAATTATCAATATCACTAAAGTAACTTTCTCTGGTATTATATTTGAATTATCAAATATATATATATATATGTATGTATGTGTACACACACAGGCACTCACACACACATACAGAAACAAACACACACCATTACCTAAAAATTTAAAACAAATTAGCAAATAAGAGTCATTCAGAGAAAACTAATGAAAAAGGATGAACTAAATTTCCAGTATAATGTACTCCCAAAAGTGTACTTTCCAACATATAAAACTTTGCCTTGTAATTTTTCGAAAAATACGTATGGAGCCAATATATGTAATCAGATCCCATTGTGACTTATTACTCAGGATTAAAGTAGAAGTTGAAATGGAGTGGGAAAAAATTAAATAACAAGATTTAGCTATATTTTTCAATTACACAAAAAAAATCTGAGAAAGTGAAATGACACAACATGTAAAATGGCTTTCTATTAAGCATTGATATCTAAGTTTAGTCTTCATAGTCTATATAATAGAGAGAACTAAATCTCACAAGTTGTTTCCTGGCTTAAATACAATTTTCTTGGCTTGTGAATATACACAGAAACAATCAATACAATGAAAATGGATAGATGTTGTGTTACAACAAGTAAAAGACCTTTTGTTTATTTATTTTTATAAATTTATTTTTGTAGCATTTCTTCCCATGTTTCTGATGGATATTTTATAAATCCTCACTTTGGTGTGGTCGGTGCTTAAATTTAACTGAACATGGCTGAATATGTCAATATAGTAGAAATGGATTTTTGGGGCAGAGAATATGTTTGGGTTAAACCTGGTTATAATGAAATGGTGGTCACATTCTGCACAACCAAATATAAGGTAAGAATCTGGGGCTTCTGGTACCAGTCTCTTTATGAGATTTCACTTCGTATTGTTGGAAGAATTCTGTCATGATATCATGAGATTGTGCAGTGAAGAGGCCTTTTCTTTATTCCTGAATGAAAGCAAATATTTGTTGTTTTCAGTTCCTTCAGAGAGCTTGCTACGTGACTAGATGAATCAGGACCTCGGGAAGAAGAACTTAGATATGCAAAATATATTTTTGGTATTGGATTTCTTCTAGGTACTCTAGGGAACTAACTTCATAAGATTTGGAATATAATCAGACAAGAGCTTGTTAAAGATGGAGAAAAGCACGGGGTGTGGTGGCACAGGCCTTTAATATTAGCACTGGAGAGCACAAGTAGGCAGAACTCTATGTTCGAGGCCAGCTTTGTCTACAGGGACAGAGAGAGAGAGAGAGAGAGAGAGAGAGAGAGAGAGAGAGAGAGAGAGAGAGAGAGAGAGAGATCTGGTACTGCCAGGTATATAAAAGAAACACTGTCTCAAAAAGTTCAAGAATAAGTTGTGTATTATACAAAGAAAATTCTCATTTTAGTAAGATGTTAATAATTTTATCTTGATTCTAATGAAATGTCTTAGGTATAAAATAATGTGAAGGCACCAAAAATGTATCAAAAGATGTTTTCCATCACTATTCCCCTTAAACTATAACCTGAATGTGTACTAAATAAACCTATGTAAAAACACTTTGAAGGATTTTCTGTGATTAGCTAAAGGGTTTTTACATTGTGAATTAAGAATGGTGGATTTCAGGCTAGTGTTGAATGGTCATAACTAAGGTGTAGAAGCATATTAAGCATACAAAATCAAATATAAAATTGTGCACAATAAAGAATGAGAACCTCTAATTGGTTTTCCTCTAATGTAAACAACTTCTAGATTTTTCGGAATGAAGATCAGATGATTTGAACTAATTTTGTGAGAAATACCACCTGTTCTCAGAAGATAAGAAACAGAGAGAGATAAGCAATAACATATGCTAAGGAATAAAGAACTGGGAGAGAATATTCTATGAAATATATAGAACAAAAAATTTGACCTGCCTTTTACTGGTTAGCTGGGGACTGCATTACGCATATCTATGTACTTAAAAATGTTTTCTTTTCCTTCTTATGTTTTGTATGGTTGCTCTGAAAACCCTGGGCTTTGTGTTAAGATCTTTGCATATTTAATGATAGTTTTGAAATATTAGTGTTATAATCAAAAGCCGTGATTTGTACATACTTTTTAAGCAACAAAAAAGTGAAGTGTCTGCTTGGGATTTATGAAGAAAGTTACTATGTTAAACATGAATTTATTTTTCTGATATATACCATCTCTTCATGTACCATGCTTGTTGATGAAACCTTAGCACATAGGATTGAATAGTAACCATCTTAGTATAGTTTAAGGATTTTATTGTATCTTGTTTGACATGTGCATTTGTATTAAAATGCTATCTCTTTTCTAAGTCTCTTAATTTAACTGGAGAGATTTTCAATAACTTCTAGTCTATTGTTTATTCATATACCAGGTCTTTGGTGTTGTTATTGAATTTGAGACAGTAACTTCTTAATGTCCTTTATTTTGAAGGTAAATTTAAAAAAAATATATATATAATGTATAATATATATAACCAAAATGTATATATAAATTATATATATATATATATATATATATATATCCAAAGTATTTTATAAAAAGATTACATTTTAGTGGAAATATCACTTAGTGATGGACAATTTTATAAGCATTCTTTAAAGTATTGAATATTCTACATTTTAAGTAGTATAAAAATATTACAAATACCACATCCTTTTTAACTTTAACATACACTGCTCTAGTTAATTTAACCACATATATGTTAGTTATTTTTATCTTTGAAAATTTTTTCTTAGTTTGTCAGTAGTTAATCTTGACTTCTCTATATGAGCTTTCTCATAGTTATTCACAAAGAAATCTATTGCTGTTTTATTGAGAATAGTAAGAATGTTCATTTATACGTAGATACATAAGAATGTTACAATATACACAATGGTAATTCATTCTCCCCTAGGAAAAGTAAACTATGACGGTTTCAGGAAAATAGATTAAGCTAGAAAATATACCGAGTAAGGTAACAAAGACTCAGAAAGGCAAGTACCATGTGTTCTTTCTCATAAAGGTCAAAGAATCTCCTTTTAATATACTTGTATTTATGTGAAGCTGTAGGTGGTTTGAGTTCATTTAACTGGTATAGGTCGCAGTGATTAGAATGTAGGGTTTAAAACGGTGTGCTATGGAAGATATTGAACATGTGGGATATGAATGTAGAAGTAAGAATAATGAAGAGAAATTAGTATAAGTGGTGAGGGACATAGGGCAGGTGGGAAAAAAGAACTGAGGAAGCGAGGATGAGGTTGAATGTCTACAAAAATAACATAATGCAACCTGTTACTTTATAGGTTAGGTTAAAATAAATATCAAAATTTAAAACTAATACCATAATGTTTAATACATCATGTTTGAGGAAAATGCCAGCAAGTTTTATCAGAATGAAAACAATATATTTATCTTATTTGATCTTAGTCATATTATCCATAATTATTTGGTAAAAACATCTTTTGTCTGCCAAATTTTGGTAGCACTTAAAAAATTGCCTGTGATATCATAATTCCTTATGATAGTAGAGAATTTTTATTATTAGATCAATTTTTAAAATCTGTGATTTGATCTATGTTTTAAATTTCTTTTTACTTAAATTTGGTCCTCCTGACATTCACTCATACTAAATTATAATTTTCATTTTAACATACTACTATAAAAATATGAATCAGCAGGGTTGTTGAAATTGTTAAATTATAAGTAATACTATCCATAAACTACAGGACATTCTCCACAAAGCTCATAGATACAAAGAAGATAAACAAGAAGAATGGCCCAAGTGCATATGATGGACTCTCATGTAGAATGGGGAATACAATAGTCTAGGAGGCAGATTGAGGAAACAAACTAGATGGGAGAAGGAAGGAAGGAAGAGGAAAATGGAACCTGTGTGTGCAGGGAAGGAGATATGACCCGATAGTCATGAGAAAGAAAGGAAATCTTCAACTTTTAGAGATGAGGAGGTGGGAGAAACCTCCAGGAAGAGAAGGAGACCTTGGATAATGGAGGTACCCACAAATCAATGGGGTGACCTAAGCTGTGACTTACACTGGTGATATGGAACATTAAGACGCCAACTCCTGTAGTCTGGAAGGACCACCAGCGGAGGGATAAACACACAAGTACATCCACAAAACTTTGTAGGCAAAATTTTTCAAGCCTAAAGAAATTCAGAACAGCATTCTAGGGTCCATGTTGTCCTTTGCTATACTGATGGCTTGTAATTTTTGTATAAAATAAGGATTTGGGAGATTATCATTAGAAGTAAGTATACAGTATTTATACTGTTATATTCACGCTTTATCTGGGCCCAATTTGTTGCCAATATCATTGAAAAAATAAAATTGGAAAACAGATTTTTTGAGTACACATTCAGGAACATATATAAAGTTCCCTTTCAAAGAATGTACAACAAGAAAATGTAATACAATATTCATTCAATTAAACGTCTGGAGGGAAAATATTGGACTTTGGGAAACAGAAAAAACCTAGGAACTTGAACTGTATGTCACAGGAATGGACCTGGGAGTAGAATTATTATCCAGTAGAATCTCCTCCACACCATGTTCCTAGATCTTTTTTATCCATGCCAAGCCCCTGACCAACATTCTCTATTCCGAACATGTAAGTACTAATGAAGCAAAGACAAGTCTCCAGCTTTAGAGATATATAGTATGTATAGGTTTCCAGTGTGTCACATGAGACACTCTTGCAAAGGGCATCCTCAAATCTATTCAATGTAAGTAAAGTTGTTCAAAAGTTAGACGATGGCAATTCTCAGTGGAATCTTCTTAGGCCCTCCCTGAAAATTCTTTTGTATCCTGGAGAGCCCTAGCTTTTCTGTGATGTTACAAGTGTCGTGGTGACAGCAACTGCCTCTTTGATATTCTTTGAGGACCTCTAGGGTTAACTCGTTGACCTCTTATTCCGGATAAACAGCCATTTTGGAGGGAGATAAAGAGAAGGAAACTTCCCTTCTGTGTTTGTATAAAAAAAGGATGAAATAAATTGTCTATGGAAAGCTCAGTGATTACTGTGTAGGGGTTGAGTGATTTCACTGAAGAGATATCCTTGACCTGAGCCTTCCACACATGGGAATCAGGAGCTGAGATCCTCACAGAATCATCTGGACTTCCTTGCTTGATATGGTCCCTGGAAGTCAGAGAGTTTATATAATCAATTTCTTCATTCCAAAAGCCAGGTGTTGGGAAGGGCACAATTGTTCTCCTCAGAGCTCATGGCTTTCACTCTTTTTGCCCTGAAGAAAAATGTCCAAAGAAACAAAGGAAAACAAGTATTGTCTCCTCAGCTCAGTGTAAATGCCTCCATGCTTTGGATACCTATAGTGCAGTTTGTGTCTGACACTAATATCTGGGAGAGAAGAGCTTCTAGTTGAGACTTCTTCATCCCAGTCTTTCCACTAGTATTACTCTGACTACCACTTCAGATTTATGAGTAAATATATGTGATTACTTGGCAGCTTTTTCTTTTTTTATAACTTTCATTTTTTTCATTTTTTAGCAAATTTTATTGCTTTTTTTAACTGGATGTTTCTTTATTTACATTTTAAATATAATTTCCTTTCCCAGTTTTCTGCCCATAAGATCCTTACTATTCCTATTTCCTTCTTCTCTCACCAGCCTTTCTCCAGGATGACATTCCCTTGAACTAAAGATATACAAGGGAGGACAAGGGTTTCTCTTTCCAATGTTTCCCAAAGGCCCTCTTCTGCCACACATGCATTTGGATCCATAGCTCAGTCCATGTACTTTCTTTGTATATTGGTATAGTACGAGAAAGCTCTGGTTCATTGGCATTGTTGATCTTAAGGGGTTGAAAGTACCTTAAGCTCTTGTAATCCTTTTTCAAAGTTTACCAAAAACAGGTCTGTTTTCAGTTCACTGATTTGCTACTAGCATTCACTTCTGTATTTTATATGCTGTATCTGTGTCTCTCAGGAAATATCTTTTTCCGGTTCCTGCCAGAATGCACTTCTTACCTTCATCAATCTTATCTAGGTTTGTTCGCCGATGTATACACATAATTTTAGTGACTCCTACACTTATGTAGTTAAGTGCAATGTTAACATGGATTCTGCCCAACTATGTCAAGAATGTAGAATTCACAAATGACAATTTCAAATAGACTTCATCTTTTTTTTTCTATGAACCTATTGAAGTAGATGTTTAATTGCTCCTCAAGCCATTGTTCTCCCTGCCCATCATCCAGTATCTTAGATTTGGCCTGAAAAAAGAATCATGTTAAAACATCCTAAACCCTCAAGTCTGGCCATAGGAACACTGGAAGCATCATAGTGTAGTACTGATATCAAATGGGACAAGAAACCAAATTCAATAGTCCATGTTGTCCTTTGTTTTCCTGATGTCTGGTAATTTTTTGATAAAATAAGCATTTGGGAGTTTATCATTTGAAGTAGGTACACAGTATTTACACTGTTAATACTCACTCTATAGCTAGACTCACTTGTGACCAAAATCATTGAAGAAAATGGAATTGGAGAACAAAATTTATGAGTACACATCGAGGAATATTTACAACGTCCCTTATCAAGGAATTTACAATAAGAAATTGAAATACAATATTCATTCTATTCAAGGTCTGTAGGGAAAATACTGATCTTTGAGAAACCCTAGAAAATTGAACTTTATGTCACAAGAATGAACCTGTTACATATAGAATAAAAATATTATCTAGAAGAATCACCTACACTCCATGTTCCTAAATTTTTTTTCCCATGCCATGCCTCTTAATAACTTTCTGCATTCAGAGCATGTAACCACTAGTGAAGCAGAGAGAAATCTCTACCTTTAGAGAGATAAAGTACATAAAGGTTTCCACTGTGTCAGAGGAAACATACCTGGAAAGTGCAAACTCGAATCTGGTCAGTATAAGGAAAGGTCTTCAGCAGGTAGGCCATGGCAGTTCTCAGTGACATCAACATTAAGCCTCCCTGAAAACTCTCTTGTAACCTGGAGAGCATTATCTTCTTCTATGATGTCACAAGTGTTGTCCTGACTGCAACTGCCTCTCAGATATTCCTTTAGTAACTCTAGGGTTTACTAATTGGCCTCTAATTCAGAGCAAATTGGGGAGTGATAACAAAGAGGATGAAGAGATCAGAATTAGGGAGAAAGAAGCTGGCCCTCTGTCTTGGTATAAAAAACAAGGAATAAATATATGGTCCTATGGAAAGCTCAGTGAGACATTTATAGGTAGGGGTTGAGTGCTATCGATGAAGAGATAGCCTTGATCTGAACCTACCACGTAAGGGAATCAGAAGTTGAGAGACTCTCAGAAGCATCTGGACTTCCCTGTTCTTATGGTTCCTGGAGAATTCATATCATTCATTTCTTACTTCCAAAAGCCAAGTGTTGTGAAGGACACAGTTGTTTTCCTGAGAGGTCATGACCTTTACTCTTTCGTCAAGAAGAAAAAGTCCTAAGGAAGAATTAAGAAACAACTATTGGGTCCCTAGCTCCGAGTAAACTCCTCCATACTTTGGATATCTATAGTGCAGTTTGTGTCTGACACTGATATTTGGGAGAAACAAGTGCTTCTAGTTGAAACTTCATCATCTCAGACTTTCCACTAGTATTACTCTATCACTTCAGATTTCTGAGTCAATATGTGTGATTACTTGGCAGCTTTCTATTCCTTTATGTCATTAATTTTTTTTTATTTTTCAGCGAAATTTATTGACTTTTTAATTGGATGTCTGTATATTTACATTTAAAATATTATTTCCTTTCCCAGTTTCCGGCCCATAAGATCCCTAACCGTTCCATTTCTTTCTTCTCTAACCAGCCTGTCTGCTGCATGACATTCCCTTAAACTGGGAGACAAACTAGGGATGACAAGGGCTTCTCTCTCCAATGTTGCTCAAAAACTCATTTTCTGCCACATATTCATTTGGAGCCATAGGTTCAATGTACGTTCTTTGTATATTGGTCTAGTATGAGAAAGTGGTGGTTCATTGGCATTGTTGTTTCTATAGGGTTGAAAGCACCTTCAGCTCTTCTAATCTTTTTTCAAAATTTACCAAAAAGTGGTCCCTTTTCAGTTCACCAGTTTGCTACTACCATTCACTTCTGTACTTGACATGCTGTATCTGTGTCTCTCAGGAAATACCTATATCCAGGTCCTGGTAGAATGCACTTCTTACCTTCATCAATCTTATCAAGTTTTTATTGGCTGATGTATACATAGATACTTTTGGTGGATCATACAGCTATGGAAGTTAGGAAGAATGTTAACATGGATTCTACCCACTATTTCAAGAATGTAGAGTTCACAAATGACAATTTCTAAAAGACTCCTTCCTGTTTTTATAATCTATTGAAGTAGACCTATAACTGGTCCTCAAGCCATTCTTCTCCCTGCATATCATCCGGTATCTTACTTTTGGTCTTCACAACACTGGAAGCTATATAGTGTAGTACTGACATCAAATGGGACAAGAAACTTATCTCAATAGTCCATGTTGTCCTTTGCTTTTCTGATGTCTGGTAATTTTTCAATAAAATAATAATTTGGGAGTTTACCATTTGAAGTAGGTACACAGTATTTACACTTTTATACTCACTCTTTACCTGGTCCCATTTTGTGACCCATAAAATCATCGCAGAAAATGGAATTAGAAAGCAGAATTTTCGAGTACACATTGTGGAATATTTCCAAAGTCCCCTATCAATGAATTTCAATAAGAAATTGAAATACAATATTCATACAATTAAACGTCTGTAGGGAAAATACTGGCCTTTGGGAAACAGAGATTTCCTAGAATATTGAACTGAGTCACAGGAATGAACCTGGGAATATAAGTAATATCCAGAAGAATCTCCTACACTCCATGTTCCTAAATCTTTACAACCCATGCCAAGTCCCTGTCTAAATTTCTCCATTCAGAACATGTAACCACTAGTGAAGCAGAGAGAAGTCTCTAGCTTTAGAGTGATGGGTTATGTACAGGTTTCCACTGTGTCACAGGAGACATACCTAGAAATTGCAAACTCGAATCTGGTCAATGTAAGGAAAGGTGTTCAGCAGGTAGGTCACAGCAGTTCTCAGTGACATCATATTTATGCCCTCCATGAAAACTCTCTTGTAACTTGGAGAGTCCTGGCTTCTTCTGTGATGTCACAACTATTGTCGTGACTGCAACTGCCTCTCAGATATTCCTTCAGTACCAAGAGGTTTTACTAATATCCTCCAATTCAGAGCAAATTGGGGTGTGATAACAAAGAGGATGAAGAGATCAGAAATGGGAAGAAGGAAGCTGGCCTTCTGTCTTGGTATAAAAAATAAGGAAGAAATATGTGGTTTTTGAGAAAGCTCAGTGAATGGTAGGAGATGAGTGGTCGCTGAAGAGATAGCCTTAATCTGAGCCTTCCACATAAGGTTATCAGGACCTGGGAGACTCTCAGAAGCTTCTGGACTTCCCTGTTCTTATGGTTCCTGAGGGATTATATCCTTCATTTCTTTATTCCAAAAGCCAACTATTGTGAAAGGCTCAGTTGATTTCCTGAGAGCTCATGACTTTTACTTTTTTCGTCAAGAAGAAAAGGTCCTAAGGAAGAAGGGAAAACAAGTATTGTGTCCCTAATCAACTTAATAGCCTCCGTGCTTCGGACACGTATGGTGCAGTTTGGCTCTGACACTGAAATTTGGGAGAGAGATGTTCTTCTAGTTGAGACTTAATCAACTCAGTATTTGCAGTAGTATTACTATGACTACGACTTCAGCTTTCCGAGTCAATAATTGTGATGACTCTGCAGCTTTATTTTCTTTTATATCCTTCAGTTTTATTTATACTTCAGCAAAATTAATTAATTTTTAACTAGCTGTTTCTATATATACATTTAAAATACTACTTCCTTTCCCAGTTTCCTGAACATAAGTGCCCTACCCATTCCATTTGCTTCTTTAACCACCCTTTCCTTCCCATGGCATTACCTTGAACTGGAACACAAACTAGGGAGGACAAGTGCCTCTTCTCCAGTGTTGCCCAAAAAGGCCATCCTCAGCCACATATGCATTTGGAGCCATAGTTCCGTCCATGTACTTTCATTTTATATTGGTCTAGTACAAAAAACTCTGGTTCATTAGCATAGTTTTTCTTATGGGGTTGAAAGCACCCTCTGGTCTTCTAATCCTTTTTCAAAATTTACCAAATAGAGGTCCGTTTTCAGTTCACTGCTTTGCTACAAGCATTCAAATCTGTATTTGACATGCTATAATTGTGTCTCTCAGTAAATATCTATATCCAGTTCCTAGCAGAATGCACTTCTTACCTCAAATCTTACCTAGATTTGTTGGCTGACATATACATATATACTTTTGGTGACTCCTACACCAAAGTGTTTTAGTGGAATGTTATCCTGGATTCTGGCCAAATACATCAATACTGTAGAATTCACAAGTGACAATTTCAAATAGACTCTCTCCTGTTTTTATGAACCAATTGAAGTAGATGTTTAACTGGTCCTCAAGACATTTTTCTCCCTATCCATCACCGGGTATTTTATATTTGGCCTTAAGAAGAATCATGGTACATCATCTTAGCTCAAGTCTGGGCATGCAAACACTGGAAGGGAGATAGAGTGTATTGATATCAAATGGGTCTAGAGAACTGAATTCAGTACTCCATGTTGTCCTTTTCTCTCCTAATGTCTGGTAATTTTTTGTTAAAATAAGGATTTGGGTGTTTCTTATTTGAAGTAGGTATACAGTATTTATGCTGTTATCCTCACTCTATAGCTGGGCCCCCTTTGTGACCGAAATCATTGCAGAAAATGGAATTGGAAAACAGAATTTTTTTATTATGAAAATGTATTTTTATTTCTTCTTACTACTTCAAAGTATTCAGCCACATAATTTTGTACGTATAATACTTTTTTTGACAATATTATTAGAACGTATACTGGTTTTACAAGGATTCATGATATAAGGAATCTTTTTTTGTTTGTTTTTTATTTTTTTAATTTTTTTTAATTTAGAGAATACTTTATTAGTTTTTGTAATCAAACCCACGTAGATAAGACCTTACATATTTAATACAGTGCGTTACCCCTGTACGAATGGAAAAAACTTAAGTTCAACATTTCTAGACCAATATGGCTGTTAATTTCTGTACACTGCCAACTCAACACAGTAAACGGGGACACTTTTTTCCAAAGTTGCCAGCACAGCTAAAGTTTCCAAAAATTCAAATTATATATCTGTATATATATATTTGTATTTATATAAAAAGACCAATAATAGCAGTGTGTTATGCATCAACAGCAGCAACAGCTTTTCCAGGTTTTGCAGTCATCTGAACAAAACTGTAGAGACATCCAGCAAACTCCATTAAAAAAAGAAAAAAAAAAGTAAGAAAACAAAACCCGAGAAAACAGACCAGTTCTATTACTCTTGTGGTACCTGGCACCATTTTTTTTTATATTAGCTTCTCAATTATCATCTGGAAAGAAAACATTCTGAGCAACATCATTAAAAACAGCTCTGATAAAGCACGGTCACTACTACGTATCATAAACAGGTACAAGCTATTTTACATTCACAGAGGTATGATACAGTACGGTCCTACATCTATAATACTAGAGGATACCATTTAAAAGGCATTATTTGAGACTTGATTCTACTTTTCCAGCAGAGGACCCAAAGGATGGTGTGACACAGCTTTGTAAAGAAACATACTCTAGACAGGATTTCCTTTCACTAGTGGCACACTTCTAAGGATTCATTCTCTCCATGAATGTCAGCTAAAACCGTTATTGAAAAAATGAAATATCCCTAAAACAAAACCGTATAACCACCGGATTCACATGAAGATGACCTAGTGGAGACAAGCTGGACCTCACCTTACCAACAAGCTATCAAATCTGTTATGTTTAAACAGTGAGACCTCCAAGGAAGGAGATGCCAAGTAGTGCTTCAAAGCTTCGGACCACAATCAAACACAGCATCCTTTTCAACAGAAGCAGAAGCTCATCTGAATATGCTCAAGGATGCTGACATCAACATTTAATCATCTCCTCACTCATCCAGGAAGAAGGGGAGATCAGTTCCTACTGTAATTTATTGTGTTCAAACAAATTACCATGTTACAAAAATAGCAAGCTGCCATATTAAAAAATAAGGCTCCTCTATCCAGCACCAGATAGCATCATTTTACTTTCAAGCCTAGAAATTGCACACTTGTATATAAACCAACCGAAGATGAGGATTGAGAGTTCACCTTGGTGGATTTTTCCTTTGATGAATATGAAGTGTCCTTCCTTATCTTTTTTTATGACTTTTAGTTGGAAATTGATTTTATTTGATATTAGAAAGGCTACTCCAGCTTGCTTCTTCTGACCATTTGCTTGGAAAGTTGTTTTCCAGCCTTTCACTCTGAGGTAGTGTCTGTCTTTGCCTCTGAGGTGTGTTTCCTGTAGGCAGCAGAATGCAGGGTCCTCGTTGCGTATCCACTTTGTTAATCTATGTCTTTTTTTGGGGAGTTGAGGCCATTGATATTGAGAGATATTAAGGAATACTGATTATTGCTTCCTGTTATATTCATATTTGGATGTGAGGTGATGTTTGTGCGCTTTCATTCTCTTTGTTTTGTTGCCAAGACGATTAGTTTCTTGCTTCTTCTAGGGTATAGCTTGCCTCCTTATGTTGGGCTTTACCATTTATTATCCTTTGTAGTACTGGATTTGTAGAAAGATATTGTGTAAATTTGGTTTTGTCATGGAATATCTTGGTTTCTCCATCTATGTTAATTGAGAGTTTTGCTGGATACAGTAACCTGGGCTGGCATTTGTGTTCTCTTAGGGTCTGTATGACATCAGTCCAGGATCTTCTGGCCTTCATAGTTTCTGGCGAGAAGTCTGGTGTGATTCTGATAGGTCTCCCTTTATATGTTACTTGACCTTTTTCCCTTACTGCTTTTAATATTCTTTCTTTATTTTGTGTGTTTGGTGTTTTGACAATTATGTGACGGGAGGTGTTTCTTTTCTGGTCCAAACTATTTGGAGTTCTGTAGGCTTCTTGTATGTCTATGGGTATGTCTTTTTTTAGGTTAGGTAAGTTGTCTTCTATGATTTTGTTGAAGATATTTACTGTTCCTTTGAGCTGGGAGTCTTCACTCTCTTCTATACCTATTATCCTTAGGTTTGATCTTCTCATTGAGTCCTAGATTTCCTGTATGTTTTGGACCAGTAGCTTTTTCTGCTTTACATTATCTTTGACAGTTGAGTCAATGACTTCTAGGGAATCTTCTGCTCCCGCGATTCTCTCTTCCATCTCTTGTATTCTGTTGGTGAAGCTTGTATCTACAGCTCCTTGTCTTTTCTTTTGGTTTTCTATATCCAGGGTTGTTTCCATGTGTTCTTTCTTGATTGCTTCTAATTCCATTTTTAATTTCTTCAACGGTTTGATTGTGTTTTCCTGGAATTCTTTCAGGGATTTTTGTGTCACCTCTCTATGGGTTTCTACTTGTTTATTTATGTTTTCCTGGAATTCTTTCAGGGATTTTTGCGATTCCTCTCTGTAGGCTTTTACTTGTTTATTAATGTTTTCCTGTGTTTCCCTAAGTGTGTTCATGTCTTTCTTGAAGTCCTCCAGCATCATGATCAAATATGATTTTGAAACTAGATCTTGCTTTTCTGGTGTGTTTGGATATTCCATGTTTGTTTTGGTGGGAGAATTGGGCTCCGATGATGGCATGTAGTCTTGGTTTCTGTTGCTTGGGTTCCTGCGCTTGCCTCTCGCCATCAGATTATCACTAGTGTTACTTTGTTCTGCTATTTCTGACAGTGGCTAGACTGTCCTACAAGCCTGTGTGTCAGGAGTGCTGTAGACCTCTTTTCCTGTTTTCTTTCAGCCAGTTATGGGGACAGAGTGTTCTGCTTTCGGGCGTGTAGTTTTCCCTCTCTACAGGTCTTCAGCTGTTCCTGTGGCCCTGTGTCTTGAGTTCACCAGGCATGTTTCTTGCAGGGGAAAAGTTGGTCCTACCTGTGGTTCCAAGGCTCAAGTTTGCTCGTGGGTTACTGCCTAAGTCCTCTCCGCAGCGGCAGCAACCGGGAAGATCTGCGCTGCTCTTTCGGGGAGCCTCCATGCACCAGGGTTCCAGATGGCGTTTGGTGTTTTCCTCTGGCATCTGGATGTGTGCAGAGTGCAGTCTCTTCTGGTTTCCGAAGCGTGTCTGCCTCTATGAAGGTTTAGCTCTCCCTCCCATGGGATTTGGGTGCAGAGAACTGTTTATGCGGTCTGTTTCCTTCAGGTTCCAGTGGTGTCTCAGGCAGGGGTCCTGCCGCTCCTGGGCCCTCCCCCACAGGAGCCCAGAGGCCTTATACAGTTGCCTCTTGGGCCAGGGATGTGGGCAGGGGTGGGCAGTGTTGGTGGTCTCCTCCACTCTGCAGCCTCAGGAGTGCCGACCTGACCAGGCGGTGAGGTCCCTCTCCTACGGGGTTTGGGAGCTGAGAGCTGCTGCGGGCCGGACTGGAAAACAGAATTATTGAGTCCACATTGAGGAATATTTACACACACCCTTAACAAGGAATTTGCAATAGGAAATTGAAATACAATATTCATTCTATTAAAGGTCTATAGGGAAAATACTGGCCTTTGGGAAACATAGAAAACCTAGAAAATTGAATTGTATTTCACAGGAATGACCTGTGAGTACAAATATTATCTAGAAGAATCTCCTACACTCCATGCTCATAAATATTTTCTACCCATGTCAATATCCTGACTAGCTTTCTCCATTCAGAGCATGAAACCACTAGTGAAGCAGAGAGAAGTCTCTATCTTCAGAGAAATCGAGTAAGTAAAGGTTTCCACAGTGTTACAGGAGATAGATATGGAAATGCACCCTCAAATCTGGTCAGTGTAAGGAAAACTTTTCAGCATGTAGGCCATGGCAGTTCTCACTGACATCACCATTAGGAACTCCCTGAAAACTCTCTTGTAACCTGGAGAGCCCTAGCTTCTTCTGTGATGTCACAACTGTTGTTTGACTGCAGCTGCCTCTCAGAAGTCCTTCAGTGCCTCTAGGGTTTACTAATTGGCCTCTAATTCAGAGCAAATTGGGGAGTGATAACAAAGAGGATGAAGAGATTGGAAATGGAGAGAAAGGAAGCTGGCCTTCTGTCATGGTATAAAAAACAAGGAAGAAATATGTGGTCCTTGGGAAAATGTGTGTGTCTTTGTTAGGTGTTGAGTGATATCACTGAAGAGATAGCCTTTATCTGAGCATTCCACATAAGGGAATGAGGAGCCGGGAGCCTCTCAGAAGCATCTGAACTTCCCTGTTGTTCTGCTTCCTGGAAGTCAGGGAGCTTATATCATTCATTTCTTTATTCCAAAAGTTAAGTGTTCTGAAGGGCCCAGTTGTATCCCTGACAGGTCATGGACTTTATACTTTTTGTCAAAAAGAGAAAGTTACAAAGGAAGATGGAATGGACAAGTATTGTGTCCCCAGCTCAGAGTAAAGTCTTCAAAGTTTTGGATACCTCTAATGCAGTTTCTGTCTGACACTTCTCTCTGGGAGAAGAAGTGCTCTAGTTCAGACTTCATCATCTCAGTCTTTCCACTAGTATTATTTGACTATCATTTAAGATTTCCTAGTCAATAGGTATCATTAATTGGCAGTTTTCTTTTCTTTTATATCTTTCATTTTTTAGTAAATTTTATTGCTTTTTTAACTGGATGTTTCTATATTTACATTTAAAATGTTATTTCCTTTCCAAGTTTTCTGCCCATAAGATCCCTAACTGGTCCCCCTGCCCTTCTTCTATAACCTTCCTTACTACCCCTTAACATTACCTTGAACATTGTGTCAAACCTAGGGAGGACGAAGGATTTCTCCTTCCATTGGTTCCCACCAAGTCCATCCTCTTCCACATATGCAGTTGGAGCCATAGCTCTCTCCATGTACATTCTTTGAATATTGGTCTAGTATCAGAAAGCTCTGGTTCATTGGCATTGTTGTTCTTATTGTGCTAAAGCCACTTAAATTCTCATAATTTTTCCTGAATATCTACAAACAAGAAGTCCATTTTCAGTTCACTGGTATACCACTTCACTTCTGTATTTGGCATAATCTGGTGTGCATTCACTTCTGTACTTGGAATAATCTAGCTGTGTCTCTCAGGAAATATCTATATCTGATTCCTGGCAGAATGCAAATCTTACCTTCATCAATCTTGTCTAGTTTTGGTGGCTGATGTGTATATATATATATATATATATATATATATATATATATATATATATGTATATATATATATATGTATGTATATTATTTTTTTTTGGTGGCTCCTACAACTATGAGTTTAGCTGAAATTTTAAAATGGATTCTGCGCATCTAGGTCAAGACTGTAGAATCCACAAATGGAAACGCCAAACAGACTCATCCTGTTCTTTTCAAACTACTGAATTTGAGGCTTCACTGGTCCTCAAGTCATTCCTAGCCCTGCCCAGCCTCCTATATCTTATGCTTGGCCTTAATAACAAATCATGGTAAAATAGCCAAAACCCTCAATTATGGCAATGAAACACAGGAAGGTAGATATTGCAGAACTGATATCAAATGAGACTAGAGAACCGAAAAGTATAGTCCATGTGGTCCTTTCCTTTATTGATGTCTGTAATTTTTGGATAAAATAAGGATTTGGATAAAATAAGTGTGTCATTTGAAGTATGTATACAGTATTTACACTGGTATACTTAGACTATAGTTGGGCCCATTTTGTTTCCAAAATCATTGCAGAAAATGGAATTGGAAAACAGAATTTTTGAGGACACATTCAGGAATATTATAAAGTCCCCTATAATTGAATGTACAATAAGAAAATATAATATAATATTCATTCAACTAAAGGACTACAAGGGAAATCCTAGTGTTTGGGAAACAGAGATATCTGAGAAAATTGAACTGTATGCCATAGGAATGGCCCTGAGAAAAAATTATTATCCAGAAGAATCTCCTCACTCCAGGTTCCTAAATCTTATCTACACATGCCAACGCCCTGACTATCTTTCTCCATTCAGAGCATGTAACCACTAATGAAGCCAAGAGAATTCCCTAACTTTAGAGCGATATAGTATGTAAAGTTTTCCACTGTATCACAGGAGACACTCCTGTAAAGTGCACCCTTGAATCTAGTCAATGTTAGTAAAGCAGTTCAGCAGGTAGTCCATGGCAATTCACAGTGACATCATCATTAGGCCCTCACTGAAAAAAATCTCCTGTATCCTGCAGAGCCCTGACTTCTCTTGTGATGTCACAAGTGTTGCTGTGACATGAATTTAATCTCAGATATTCCTTCAGTACCTCGAGGTTTAACTAATTGGCCTCTAAATCAGAGTAAATAGCCATTGGAGGGTTAGAACAAAGAGCATGAATTGGTCAGAGATGAGGAGAAGGAAGCTGGCCTTCTGTCTTGGTTAAAAAAAAAAAGGAAGAAATGTGTAGTCTATGGGAATTCTCATTTAGTCCTGGGTAGGGATTGAGGGGGTTTGGCTTAAGAATTAGCCTTTTCCTGAGCCTTCCTCATATGGGAATATGGTGCTAGGAACCTCTGAGAATCATCTGAACTTCCCTGCTTGTTATGGTTCCTGGATATCAGAGTGTATATATCATTAATTTCTTTATCCCTAAAGCCAAGAGTTAGGAAGGGAAGAGTTTTTTACCTGAGAGCTCTTTGCTCTTATTCTGTTTTTCACAGAAGAAAAGGTCCTAAGTAAGAAAGGAAAGACAAGTATTATGTCTTCTGCTCAGAGTAACCTCTGACATAAGGAAGAAGGGAAGGACCATTATTGTTTCACAACTCACAGTAAACTCCACCATGTTTTGGATATCTATAGTGCAGTTTGTATTTGACACTGATATCTGGGAGAGAGAAATGCTTCTAATTGAGTCTTCATCATCTCAGTCTTTTCACTAGTATTACTCTGAATATCATTCCTTGTCAGGGACTCTTTAGAATTCTCAGTCAATAGATATGATTAGCTGGTCATGCACTTTTCTATAATTTCTTTCATTTTTTTTGTTTTTTTACCAAATTTTATTCCTTATTATTAATTGGCTATTTCTATATTTATATTTCAAATGTTATTTCCTTTCCCAATTTCCTCCCCATAAGGTCCCTAACCAGTCTAGTACCCTTGTTCTATTACTCCCCTTACTTCCCCTTTACATTCCATTGAACTGGGAGTCAAACTCAGGGAGAACAAATGATTTCTCCTTCTATTGATGCTCAAGAAGGACATACTCTGCCACATATGCCATTCGAACCATAATTCTGTCCATGAACAATCTTTGAATATTGGTTTAGTACCAGAAAGCACTGGTTCATTGGCATTGCTGTTCTTATGCGTTTGCAAGCCCTTTCACCTCTTATAATCCTTTCTCAAAATCTACCAACATGAGGTCCATTTTCAGTTCACTTGTTTGCCATTAGCACTCACTTCTGTATTTGATATGCTCTAGCTGTGTTTCTAAGGAAAGATTTATATTTGGTTCCTGGCAGAATGCACTTCTTGGCTTCATCAATCTTATCTAGTTTTGGTTGCAGTATATATATATATATATATATACATATATATGTATATATATATATATATATATATATACATGTATATATATATGTATATTTGATAGCTCCTACAGTTATGACGTATGGTGGAATTTTAACAGGAATTCTGCGCAACAAGGTCAAGGACGTAGAATACACAAATTACAATTAGGCTCTCTCCTGTGCTTATGAAACTATTGAAGTTGAGGTTTCACTGGTCCTCAAGCCATTCTTTTCCCTGCATATCCTCCTGCATATTATGTTTGGCCTTAAGAAAGAATCATGGTAAAGCGTCCAAAACCCTCAAATCTGACACTGGAACACTGTAAGGTAGATACTGTAGTGCAGATATCAAAAGGGACTAGAGAAACGATTTCTATACACCATGTGGTCCTTTGACTTACTGATGTCTGAAAAATTTTGGATAAAATAAGGAATTGGGAGTTCATCATTTGAAGTAGGTACACAATATTTACACTGTTATACTCACTCTATAGCTGGGCCCCTTTGTTGCCAAAATCATGGCAGAAAATGGAGTTGGAAAGCAGAATTTTTGAGTACACATTCAAGAATATTTATAAAGTCCCTTAACTAGGACAGTACAATGAGAATATGAAATACAATATTTACTCAATTAAGGTCTGTAGGGAAAATACAGGTCTTTGGGAAACAGAGAAAACCAAGAAAATTGAACTGTATGTCACAGGAATGAACCTGGGAATAAAAATATTATCTAGAAGTATCTACTCCCGTCCTTGTTCCTAAATCATTTCTACCCATGCCAAACCCCTGAGTATCTTTCCCCATCCAGATATGTTACCACTAATGAAGCAAAGAGAAGTCTTTAGCTTTAGAGAGATGTAGTACATCAATGTTTCCACTGTGTCACAGGAGACACTCCTGGAAAGGCCACCTTTGAATCTGGTCATTGGGAGGAATGTTTAGCAGGTAGGCCATGACAGTTCTCAATGACATCATCATTAGGCCACACCTGAAAAATCTCTTGTACCCTGGAAAGCCCTACCTTCTTCCATGATATCACAAGTGTTGTGCTGAAAGCAACTGTCTCTTAGATATTGCTTCAGTACCTTTAGTGTTTACTATTTTGCCTCTAATGCAGAGTAAATAGCCATTTGGGAGTGAGAACAAGGTGGAGGAAGAGATCAGAGATGGAAAGAAGAAAGCTGGTTTTGTCTTGGTATAAAAAATGCTAGAAATATGTCGTCCATGGGAAAGCTCAGTGTTTCATGGTTAGATGTTGACTGAGTTCATTGAAGAGATATCCTTGATCTGAGCCTTCCACATGTGAGATTCACGAGATGAGAGCCTCTCATCTGGTCTTCCCTTTTGGTTATGGTTCCCGGAAATCAAAGAGTTTATATCATTTATTTCCTTATTCCAAAGCCAGGTGTTGGGAAAGGCCGAGTTGTTTTCCTGAGAGGTCATCACTTTTATTCATTTGCCCAGAAGAAAATTGTCCTAAGATAGAAGGGAAAGTCAAATATTGTGTCCTCATCTCAGAGTAAACTATTCCATACTTTGGATTCCTATAGTGCATTTTGTGTCTGACACTGATATCTGGGAGAGAGCAGAGGTCAAGAGGTTCTAATATTACTCTGACTACCATTCCCTGAGAGTGACCCTGTATATTTCTGAGTGAATAGGTGTGATTAGCTGGCAATTCTCTTTTCTTTTATTTCTTTAATTTTTTTTAAATTTTTATAGCAAATATTATTGCTTTTTTGAATGGGTTATTTCTATATTTACATTTCAAGTATTGTTTCCAATGCCAGTTTTTTGTTGGTTAGGTACCTAACCTGTCCGCCTCCAATTATTCTATAATCGCTCTTACTGCCCTTTGACATTCCCTTGAAATGGCAGTCAAACCAAGGGAGGACAAAGGGCTTCTGCATCCATTGGTGCCCAAAAAGTCCATCCTCTGCTACCTGTGTATTTTGAACCATAGGTCTCTCCATGTACAGTCTTTTAATACTGGTTTAGTACCAGAATGCTCTGGTTCCTTGGCATTGTTGTTCTTATGGGGCTAAAAGTCCCTATTACTCTTGTAATCCTTTCTTATAATCTACTAACAAGAGGTCTATTTTCAGGTCATTGGTTTGCCACTAACATTCACATCTGTATTTACCATGCTCTGGCTGTGTTTGTCAGGAATCTGGCAGCATGTACTTCTTAGCTTCAAAAATCTTTTCTAGTTTTGGTGGCTGATATGTTTATCTATCTATATCTGTATCTGTATCTGTATCTGTATCTGTATCTGTATCTGTATCTGTATCTGTATCTATATATCTATATCTACATCTATATCTTCAGCTACATCCACATCTGCATATATATCTACATCTATATCTATATCTACATCTATCTACATCTATAAATATATCTATCTAAATATATATCTAAATATATATATAGGTGGAATTTTTACATGAAATCTGCACAACTATGTCAAGATTGTAGAATTCACAAATGCCAAATAGACTTCCTCCTGTTCTTATGAAACTATTGAAGTTGAGGTTTCCCTGAACTTCCAGCCATTCCTCTCCCTGTCCTTCCTCCTGAATCTTATATTTTCCTTCAAGAGAGAAACATGGTAAAACATCCAAAACCCACAAGTATAGACCTGGGAAAACAGGAAGGTAGATATTACAGAACTGAAATTTAATGGGACTGCAGAACCGCATTCTATACTCCATGTTGTCCTTTGCTTTACTGATGTCTGGTAATTTTTGTTTAAAATAAGGATTTTTGAGTTTATCATTTGAAGTAGGTACACAATATATACACTGTTATATTCACTCTATAGGTGGGCCTTCTTTGTTTCAAAAACCATTGCAAAAACTTGAATTCGTAAACAGAATTTTTGAGTATACATTCAGGAATATATATAAAGTTCCCTATCAAGGAATGTACAATAAGAAAATGTAATACAGGGTTGGGGATTTAGCTCAGTGGTAGAGCGCTTGCCTAGCCAGTTCAAGGCCTTGGGTTCGTTCAGTCCCCGGCTCCGAAAAATAAGAGGAAAAAAGAAAAAAAAGAAAATATAATAGAATATTCACTCAATTAAATGTCTCTAGGGAAAATATTGGGCATTGGGAAAAAGAGAAAGCCTAAGAAATTGAAGTGTATGTCACAGGAATGGACCTGGGAATAAAATTATTATCCAGAAGAATCTCCTCCACTCCATGTTACTAGATCTTTTCTACCAATTCCAAGTCCCTGACTAACTTTCTCCATTCAGAGCAGGCAACCACTAATGAAGCACAGAGAACTCTCTAATTTTAGAGTGATGTAGTAAGTAAAGGTTTCCACAGCATCACAGGAGCGTAATCTGGAAAGAGCACTGCCAAATCTGGTCAATGTAAAGATAGCTCTCCAGCAGGTAAGTCATGGCCGTTCTCAGTGACATTTTCATTTGTCGCTCCCTGAAAAAATCTCTTGTATCCTGGAGAGCCCTAGTTTCTTCAGTGGTGTCACAAGTGTTGTCCTGTCTGCATATGGCTCTCTGATATCCCTTCAGTACCTCTACGGTTTACTAATTGGCCTATAATTCAGAGTAAACAGCCTTTGGGGAGGAGAAAAAAAGGATGAACAGATCAGAGATGGGGATAAGTTACCTGGCCTTCTGACTAGGTATAAAAAAAGGAAGAAATACTTGGTCCATGGGAAATCTACATGAGTCCTGGGTAGGGGCTGTGTGGGTTAGCTGAAGAGATAGCCTGAATCTGAGCCGTCCACATATGCAAATCTGGAGCTGGGATTCTCTTAGAATTATTTGGACTTCCCTGCTTTTTATGGTTCCTGGAATCAGAGAGTTTATATCACTAATTTCTTTATTCCAAAAGCCAAATGGTGGGAAGGGCGCTGTTTTCCTGAGAGCTCATTAATTTTATTCTATTTGCCCAGTAGAAAAAAATCCTAAGGGAAAAGGGAATGGTAATGATCGTATCCTCAGCTCAGTGTAAACTGCTTCATGCTTTGGATTCCTACAGTGTGCATGTTGTGTCTGACACTGATATCTGGGAGAGGAAAGTGCTTCTAGTTGAGACTTCATCATCTCAGTATTTCAACTAGGATTACTCTGACTACCATTCATTGACAGCGACTCTTTATATTTCTGAGTCAATAGGGGTGACTAACAGAATAGCAGGCAGTTCTCTTCTATAATTTCTTTCATTTTTAACATTTTTTGTTTGATTTTTTAAATGGATACTTCTATATTTTCATTAGAAATGTTATGTCCTTTTTCCAGTTTCTTTTCCATAAGATCCCTAAGCAGTCCCCATCCAGTTCTTCTAAAACCACACTTATTGGCCCTTGACATTCCCATAAACTGGGAGTTAAAACTAGTGATGAAACCAAAGGGCTTCCCCTTCCTTTGGTGCCATCCTCTGCTACATATGCAGTTGGAGTCTTGGGTCTGTCCATGTACAGTCTTTGAATATTGGTTTAGTATGTGAAATATCTGGTTCATTGGCATTGTTGTTCTAATGGTGTTGAACTCTCCTTCAGCTCTTGTAATCCTATTTCAAAATATACCAGCAGGAGGTCCGCTCTCAGTTCACTGGTTTGCCACTAGCTTTCATTTCTGTATTGGACCTGCTCTAGCTGTGTCTCTCAGGAAAGATCTATAATCTGTTCCTTGAGGCATGCACTTCTTTTTTTTTTTATTAACTTGAGTATTTCTTATTTACATTTCGAGTGTTATTCCCTTTCCCGGTTTCCAGGCAAACATCCCCAAATCCCTCCCCCTCCCCTCCTTTATGTGTGTTCCCCTCCCAACCTCCCCCCATTGCCATCCTCCCCCCGACAATCTAGTTCACTGGTGTTTCAGTCTTAGCAGGTCCCAGGGCTTCCCCTTCCACTGGTGCTCTTACTAGCATATTCATTGCTACCAATGAGGTCAGAGTCCAGGGTCAGTCCATGCATAATCTTAAGGTAGTGGCTTAGTCCCTGGAAGCTCTGGTTGCTTGGCATTGTTGTACATATGGGGTTTAGAGCCCCTTCAAGCTCTTCAAGTTCTTTCACTGATTCCTTCAACGGGGGTCCTATTCTCAGTTCAGTGGTTTGTTGCTGGCATTCGCCTCTGTATTTGCTGTATTCTGGCTGTGTCTCTCAGGAGCGATCTACATCCGGCTCATGGCGGCCTGCACTTCTTCGCAGCATCCATCTTGTCTAATTGGATGGCTGTATATATATGGGTCACATATGGGGCAGGCTCTGAATGGGTGTTCCTTCTGTGTCTGTTTTAATCGTTGCCTCTCTATTTCATGCTAAGGGTATTCTTGTTCCCATTTTAAAGAAGGAGTGAAGCATTCACATTTTGATCATCTGTCTTGAGTTTCATTTGTTCTAGGTTTCTAGGGTAATTCAAAAATTTGAGCTAATAGCCACTTATCAAGGAGTGCATACCATGTGTGTTTTTCTGTGATTGGTTTACCTCACTCAGGATGATATTTTCCAATTCCAACCATTTGCCTATGAATTTCATAAAGTCATTGTTTTTGATACCTGAGTAATATTCCATTGTGTAGATGTACCACATTTTCTGAATCCATTCCTCTTTTGAAGGGCATCTGGGTTCTTTCCAGCTTCTGGCTATTATAAATAAATCTGCGATGAACATAGTGGAGCACATGTTGGAGCAACTTTTGGGTATACGCCAAAGAGAGGTATAGCTGGATCTTCAGGCAGTTCAATGTCCAATTTTCTGAGGAACCTCCAGACTGATTTCCAGAATGGTTGTACCAGTTTGCAATCCAACCAACAATGGAGGAGTGTTCCTCTTTCTCCACATCCTCGCCAGCATCTGCTGTCACCTGAGTTTTTGACCTTTGCCATTCTCACTGGTGTGAGGTGAAATCTCAGGATTGTTTTGATTTGCATTTCTCTTATAACTTAAGATGTTTAAGATTTCTTTAGGTGTTTCTCAGCCATTCGGCATTCCTCAGCTGTGAATTCTTTGTTTAGCTCTGAGCCCCAATTTTAATAGGGTTATTTGTCTCCCTGAAGTCTAACTTCTTGAGTTCTTTGTATATTTTGGATATAAGGCCTCTATCTGTTGTAGGATTGGTAAAGATCTTTTCCCAATCTGTTGGTTGCCATTTTGTCCTAACCACAGTGTCCTTTGCCTTACAGAAGCTTTGCAGTTTTATGAGATCCCATTTGTCGGTTCTTGATCTTAGAGCATAAGCCATTGGTGTTTTTTTCAGGAAATTTTTTCCAGTTTCCATGTGTTCCAGATGCTTCCCTAGTGTTTCTTCTATTAGTTTGAGTGTGTCTGGTTTGATGTGGAGGTCCTTGATCCACTTGAACTTAAGCTTTGTACAGGGTGAAAGGCATGGATCTATCTGCCTTCTTCTAGATGTTGACCTCCAGTTGATCCAGCACCATTTGCTGAAAATGATATCTTTTTTTCCATTTGATGATTTTGGCTCCTTTGTCAAAATCAAGTGCCCATTGGTGTGTGGGTTCATTTCTGGGTCTTCAATTCTGTTCCATTGGTCTATCTGTCTGTCTCTGTACCAATACTATGCAGTTTTTTATCACTATTGCTCTGTATCCTGCTTGAGTTGAAGGATAGTGATTCCCCCTGAAGTCCTTTTATTGTTGAGGATAGTTTTAGCTATCCTGTTTTTTTTTTTTTTTTGTTATTTCAGATGAATTTGAAAATTATTCTGTCTTACACTTTGTAGAATTGGATTGGTATTTTGATGGGGATTGCATTGAATCTGTAGATCGCTTTTGGTAAAATGTCCATTTTTACTATATTAATCCAGCCATTCCATGAGCATAGGAGATCTTTCCATTCATTTCTATTCTTTCCAGGACTTTTATCATGAAGGGGTGTTGGATTTTTTCAAATGCTTTCTCCGCATCTAATGAAATGATCATGTGGTTATGTTCTTTCAGTTTGTTTGTATAATGGATCACGTTGATGGTTTTCCGTATATTAAACCATCTTTACATGACTGGGATGAAGTCAACTTGATCATGGTGGACGATTGTTTTGATGTGCTCTTGGATTCGATTTGCCAGAATTGTAATGACTATTTTTGCGTCGATATTCGTAAGAGAAATTGGTCTGAAGTTCTCTTTCATTTTGGGTCTTTGTATGGTTTAGGTATAAGAGTAATTGTGGCTTCATAGAAGGAATTCGATAGTTCTTCTTTTTTTTTTTTCAATTTTGTGGAATAGTTTGGATAGTATTGGCATGAGGTCTTCTATGAAGGTCTGATAGAATTCTGCACTAAACCCATCTGGATCTGAGCTCTTTTTCGTTGGGAGACCTTCAATGACTGCTTGTATTTCCTTAGGAGTTATGGGGTTGTTTAACTAGTTTATCTCTTCCTGATTTAACTTCGGTTCTTGGTATCTTTCTAGGAAATTGTCCATTTCCTGCAATTTTCAAATTTTGTTGAATATAGGCTTTTATAGTAAGATCTGATGATTTTTGAATGTCCTCTGAATCTGTAGTTATGTCTCTCTTTTCATTTCTGATTTTGTTAATTTATATACAATCTCTGTGACCTCTAGTAATTCTGGCTAAGGATTTATCTATCTTGTTGATTTTTCTCAAAGAACCAACTTTTGGTTCTGCTGATTCTTTCTATGGTCCTTTTTGTTTCTACCTGGCTGTTTTCACGTCTGAGTTTGATTATTTCCTGCCTTCTACTCCTCCTGTGTGTATTTGCTTCTTTTTGTTCTAGAGCTTTTAGGTGTGCTGTCACGCTGGCTACATATGCTATCTTGTTTCTTTTTGAAGGCACTCAGCGCTATAAGTTTTCCTCTGAGGACAGCTTTCATTGTGTCCCATAAGTTTGGGTATGTTGTATGCTAATTTTCATTAAATTCTAAGAAGTCTTTAAATTCTTTATTTCTTCCTTGACCAGGTTATCGTTGAGTAAAGCAATGTTCAACTTCCACGTATATGTGGGCATTCTTCCCTTATTGTTATTGAAGACCGGCTTTAGGTTGTGGGGGTTTGATAGCATGCATGTGATTATTTCTATCTTTCTGTACCTGTTGAGGCCCATTTTTTGACCAATTATATGGTCAATTTTGTAGAAAGTACCATGAGGAGCTGAGAGGAATGTGTATCCTTTTGCTTTAGGATAGAATGTTCTATAAATATCAGTTAAGTACATTTGGTTCATGACTTCTCTTAGTCTGTCTATGTCTCTGTTTATTTCTGTTTCCATGATCTGTCCATTGATGAGAGTGGGGTGTTGAAATCTCCTACTATTACTGTGTGAGGTGCAATGTGTGTTTTGAGCTTTAGTTAGGTTTCCTTTACGTTTGTAGGTGCCCTTGTATTAGGGTCATACATATGTAGGATTGAGAGTTCATCCTGGTGGATTTTTCCTTTGATGAATATGAAGTGTCCTTCCTTATCTTTTTTGATGACTTTTAGTTGGAAATTGATTTTATTTGATATTAGAATGGCTACTCCAGCTTGCTTCTTCTGACCATTTGCTTGGAAAGTTGTTTTCCAGCCTTTCACTCTGAGGTAGTGTCTTTCTTTGTCTCTGAGGTGTGTTTCCTGTAGGCAGCAGAATGCAGGGTCCTCGTTGCGTATCCAGTTTGTTAATCTATGTCTTTTTATTGGGGAGTTGAGGCCATTGATATTGAGAGATATTAAGGAATAGTGATTATTATTTCCCTTTATATTCATATTTGGATGTGAGGTTATGTTTGTGTGCTTTCATTCTCTTTGTTTTGTTGCCAAGACGATTAGTTTCTTGCTTCTTCTAGGGTATAGCTTGCCCCCTTATGTTGGGCTTTACCCTTTATTATCCTTTGTAGTGCTGGATTTGTAGAAAGATATTGTGTAAATTTGGTTTTGTCATGGAATATCTTGGTTTCTCCATCTATGTTAATTGAGAGTTTTGCAGGATACAGTAACCTGGGCTGGCATTTCTGTTCTCTTAGGGTCTGTATGACATCAGTCCAGGATCTTCTGGCCTTCATAGTTTCTGGTGAGAAGTCTGGTGTGATTCTGATAGGTCTGCCTTTATATGTTACTTGACCTTTTTCCCTTACTGCTTTTAATATTCTTTCTTTATTTTGTGCGTTTGGTGTTTTGACTATTATGTGACGGGAGGTGTTTCTTTTCTGGTCCAATCTATTTGGAGTTCTGTAGGCTTCTTGTATGCCTATGGGTATCTCTTTTTTTAGGTTAGGGAAGTTTTCTTCTATGATTTTGTTGAAGATATTTACTGGTCCTTTGAGCTGGGAGTCTTCACTTTCTTCTATACCTATTATCCTTAGGTTTGATCTTCTCATTGAGTCCTGGATTTCCTGTATGTTTTGGGAAAGTAGCTTTTTCTGCTTTATATTACCTTTGAAATTTGAATCAATGATTTCTATGGAATCTTCTGCTCCTGAGATTCTCTCTTCTGTCTCTTGTATTCTGTTGGTGATGCTTCTATCTATGGGTACTTGTGTCTTCCTTTGGTTTTCTATAGCCAAGGTTGTTTCCCTTTGTTCTTTCTTGATTGCTTCTATTTCTATTTTTAATTCATTCAATTGTTTTATTGTGTTTTGCTGGAATTCTTTCAGAGATTTTTGTGATTCCTCTCTATAGGCTTCTACTTGTTTATTTATGTTTCTCTAAGGTAGTTCTTCATGTATTTCTTAAAGTACTCCAGCATCATGATAAAATATGAATGTGAAACTAGATCTTGCTTTTCTGGTGTGTTTGGGTATTCTGTGTTTGCTTTGGTGGGAGAATTGGGCTCCGATGATGGCATGTAGTCTTGGTTTCTGTTGCTTGGGTTCCTGTGCTTGCCTCTCGCCATCAGATTATCTCTAGTGTTACTTTGTTCTGCTATTTCTGACAGTGGCTAGACTGTCCTATAAGCCTGTGTGTCAGGAGTGCTGTAGACCTGTTTTCCTGATTTCTTTCAGCCAGTTATGGGGACATAGTGTTCTGCTTTCGGGCGTGTTGTTTTTCCTCTCTACCGGTCTTCAGCTGTTCCTGTGGGCCTGTGTCTTGAGTTCACCAGGCCGGTCGCATGGAGCTGGAAGGTTTGTCTTACCTGAGGTTCCAAGTATCTTGTTTGCTTGTGGGGTGTTGCTTATGAGCTCTCCGTGGTGGCAGCAATCAGGAAGAACTGTGCTGCCCTTTCTGGGAGCTTTCATGCACCAGGGTTCAAGATGGGGTTTGGTGTTTTCCTCTGGAGTCAGAGATGTGGGCCGAGTTAGACTCTTCTGGTTTCCCAGGCATGTCTGCCTCTCTGAAGGTTTAGCTCTCCCTCCCATGGGATTTGGGTGCAGAGAAATGTTTATGTGGTCAGTCCCTTCAGGATCCGGCTGTGTCTCAGATGCAGCAGATTTCCTGGTCCTGTGCCCTTATCCAAGGGAACCCATGGGCCATAGACAGTTTCCTCTTGGGCCAGCGATGAGGGCAGGGGTGGGCAGTGTTGGTGGTCTCTTCTGCTCTGCAGTCTCAGGAGTGCCCACCACTCTCGGCAGTGAGCTCTCTCTCCCACGGGGTTTGGGAGCAGTGAGCTGGAGGCAGGGAGTGCGAGATAGGGACCCCTGCTCTCATTTCCCATTTTTGATACTGGCACAAATATTAGAGTTTGGCATTAATTTGTTTGGTCTCTTTTGCTGTGTTTACCCAATATGTCCCATTTTTATGACTTATTTAAACAAAACTGTATTTTACAATTTAAAGGAATATAGTAGGAAAAATACTGACATCATTTGTGATTCAAAGATACTAAAATTTTACTATATTTCCCTTTATGAAAAGTTAGACAACTCCTTGAAGAAACTCTGATAGGTAATATCAAAATATGTTCATAGGAATGGTATATCAAATATTTTTTTTAATAGCGTCAATCAGGAAATGGTTTTCATATTTATGCATTATGGTACTTGATTATGGAAGAAACTGAATGTTCTTAGATTTCGTAATAATGTATATAAATCATTAATTCTAAATGTTTGTTGACAGGAGGCAGTTATCAACGAATATATATTGTGGCACACGTTTCTAATATAAATAGAGCAAATTAAATATATAATTTATGACCTAAAGGTGAGCAAAAGAAAGATATATCATTGATTCTACCTACAGTTGGTGTTAAGATATGATTCATGAATCCATGTATTTTTTATAGACATCTGATAAGATAAAATTAGTGTGAAAAAAGCTAAAACTGCAATTAGCAGGTTTGATCTAGTATACATATTTAAAAATTGCTTTTGAAAAAATACACAGAAAATATTTTCAAGGTTATATATATACAGCATATACAAAAATACACTGCGTCCATAAATTATCAATACCATTCAAGCAACTTTCTCTGGTCTTACTAGATTTGAATTATTAAATATACATATATATGTATGTATATACACACAGGCACACTCACACACACAAAGAAACACACACAATACTTCTAAAAATTTAAAACAAATTAGTAAATAATAATCATTCAGAGAAAAATAATGAAAAAGGATGATCTAAATTTCCAGTATAATGTACTCCCAAAAGTGTACTTTCTAGCATATAAAACATTGCCTTATAATTTTTAGAAAAATACGTATGTGGCCAATATATGTAATCAGATCTCATTGTGACTTATTACTCAGAATTAAAGTAGAAATTTAAATGGTGTGGGAAAAATATTAAATAACAAGATTTAGCTATACTTTTTCAATTACACAAAAAAATCTGAGATACAGTGAAATGACACAAAATGTAAAATTGCTTTCTATTAAGCATTGATATCTAAGTTTACTCTTCATTATATATATATATATAATATATATATATATTTGACAGAGAGAACTAAATCTCACAAGTTGTTTCCTGATTTAAATACAATTTTCTTGGCTTGTAAATATACCCAAAACCAATCAAAACAATGAAAATGGATAGATGCTGTGTTATAACCAGTAAAAGAAATTTTGTTTATTTGTTAGGCATGAATTTATTTTTGTTGTATATCTTCCCAGGTTTCTGTTGGGTATTTTATAAGTCGTAACTTTGGTATGGTCGGTGGTTAAATTTAACTGAACATCGCTGAATATGACAATATAATAGAAATGGATCCTTGGGGCAGAGACTACCTTTGGGTTCAACCTGGTTATAATGAAATGGCGTTCACAGTGTGCAAAACCAAACACAAGGTAAGGAACTATGGCTTCAGGTACAAAGCTCTTTATGAGATTTCTCTTTGTAATATTGGAATAATTGTTACATGATATCATGAGATTGTGCAGTGAGAAGGCCTTTTCTTTATTCCTGTAATGAAAGCAAATATTTGTTGTTTTCAGTTCCCTCAGAGAGCTTGCTAGGTTACTAGATCAATCAGGAACTCGGGATGAAGGTCTTAGATGTGCAAAATATTATGTCGGTATTGGTTTTCTTCTAGGTACTTCTAGGGAAGTGACTTCATAAGACTTGAATATAATCAAATAAGACCTTGTTAAAGATTTAGAAAGCACTGGGTGTTGTGGCACAGGCCTTTTCTCTTAGCACTGAGGAGGCAGAAGCAGGCAGAAGAACTCTAAGTTCAAGTTCAGCTTGGCCTACAGATAAAGAGATAGAGAGAGTTCTGGTACTGCCAGGGATATAAAAGAAACACTGTCTTTAATAAGTACAATTTTAAGTTCTGTAGTATACAAAGAAAAAAAATATCATTTTATTTTAGTAAGATGTTAATACTTTTATCTTGAGTCTAATGCAATATTTTAGCTATAAAATAATGTGAAGGCACTGAAAATGTATGAAAAGATGTTTTCCATCACTATTCTCCTTAAACTACATGTTGAATTTTTATTAAATAAACCTATGTAAATATACTTTGAAGGCTTTTCTGTGACTAACTAAAGGCCTTTTACATTGTTAATTAAGAATGGTAGATTTCAGGCCAATCTTGAAAAGTCATCACTAAGGTGTAGATGTATATTAAGCATACAAAATCTAATCTAAAATGTTGCACAATAAAGAATGAGAACCTTTAATTGGTTTTCCTCTAAAGTATACAGCTTCTTTTTGTTGAAGTGTAGATCTGATGATTTGAACAAATTTTGTGAGAAATACAACCTGCTCTGAGAAGATAAGAAACAGAGAAAGATAAGGAAAAAGCCTGCTATGGGACAACGAACTGGGAGAGAGTATTCTATGAAATATATAGGACAATAAATTTGACTCTTCTGGTATTGTTTAGCTGGGGACTTCATTATGCATATCTATGTACCTAGAAAATTTTTCTTTTACATCTTAAGATTTTATGGTTGCTCTGAAACCTCTGTCTTTTGTATTAAGGTCTTAGCATGTTTACATGATAATTTTGAAATATTAGTGTTATTATCAAAACCCGTACTTTGTACATACTTTTTAAGCAACAAAATAGATACATGTCTGCTTGGCTTTATGAAGAAAGTTACAATGATATATATGAATATATATTTCTCATATATACATTCTATTCATGTACCATGTGTGTGATGAAACCTTAGCAGATAGGAATGCATAGTAACCATCCTGCTAGAGTTTGAGGATTTTATTGTATCTCGTTCGACATGTGTATTTCTATTTAAATGCTAACTCTTTTCTAAGTCTCTTAGTTTAACTGGAGAGGTTTTCAATAACTCCTAGTCTGCTGTTTATTCATATAACAGGTCTTTGGTTTTCTTATTGAATTTTATTCCAGCAACTTCTTAATGTGCTTTATTTTGAAGAAAAATTAAATATTTTTTAAATATCAAATTTTTTTTATAAAAAGATTAAATTTTAAAATTTTACAGGAAATATCACTTACTAATATTCTCATTTTTAATTATTATAAAATATTATGATTACAATAACCTTTATCATCATACACATCTCTTGTTAATATAAACACAAATATGTTATTATTTTTATCTTTGAAATTTTCTTTTAATTTGTCAGTAATAAATCTTGACTTCTGTATCTGAGCTTTCTCATCGTTATTCATAAAGAAATATATTGCTTTTTTATTGAGAATAATAAGGAATGTACATTGATAGGTAGATAGGCAAGATTAACACAATATACACAATGGTATTACATTCACCCCTAGGAAAATTAAACTATGATGTTTTCAGGAAAATAGATGTAACTAGAAAATATAGCGAGTAAGGTAACAAAGACTCAGAACGGCAAATACCATGTATTCTTTCTCATGTTGATAAAAGAATCTAATTTTCATATACTTGTATTTATGTGAAGCTGTTAGTGGTTTGCGTTCATTAAATGCTATGGGTCTCATGAAATTAGAAAGTAGGGTTTTAAACAGTATTGGTTGGACGATATTGAACATGTGGGATACGAATGGAAAGTAAGAATAACACAGAATAGTGCAAGTGTTAGGGACATAGTGGGGTTGGGAAAAAGGACTGAGGAAGGAAGGATGAAGTTGAATATCTACAAACATGACATAAGGCAACCTGTTACTTTATAGGCTAGGTTAAAATAAATAGTATAATTTAAAACTGATACCTTAATTTTTTTTCTTTTTCTTTTTTTTTCAGGGCTGGGATAATACCTTAATGTTTAATGCAATATACAACATGTTTGAGGACAAATGCCAGCCAGTGATATCAAAACAATATATTTATCTTAATTGATCTTAGTCAAACTATCCATAATTATTTGTTAAAAACATCACATAACTGCCAAATTTGGTGTCATTTAAATAATAGCCTGTGAGGTAATAATTACGTAAGGTAGTAGAGTATTATTATTATAAGCATATCAACTGGTAAAATCTGTTATGTGATCTATGTTTTAAGTTGCTTTTTGCTTAATTTTTGCCCATCCTGACATTCACTCATACTGAACTATAATTTTCAATGTTGATATACTAATATAAAAATATGGTTCTGCAGGGTGGTTGAAATTGGTCAATTATAAGTTCATAATTTCCATAAACTACAGGATACCCTCCACAAAGCTCATAGATCCAAAGAAGATAAACAAGAAAAAAGGCTCAAGTGCAGACACTTGACTCTCATTTAGAATGGGGAATAAAATAGTCTTGGAGGGAGATTGAGGGAAGGAACTGGATAGGAGATGGAAGGGAGAAGAGAATGGATTACGTGTGGGAAGGGACAGGATATATGGCCAGATAGTCATGAGAAGGAAAGGAAATCTTGAACTTATAGAGATGAGGATGTAGGGGAAATCTCCAGGATGAGAAAGAGTCCTGGGATAATGGAGGTAACCACGAATTAATGGAGGTTTCCTAAGCGGTGACTTACATTGGTGATATGGAACATGAGGAGGTCAACTCCTGTAGCCAGGAAGGATCACCAGTGGAGGATTAAAGAAACAATTACACCCACAAAGCATTCTACACAAAATTTGTCAAGTATAAAAAAAATAAGGGACTGAGTGAATTGCCAGTGCAAATTGAGATCCATCCCATGGGCAAGCACCAATTCATGACATTATTAATGTTGCTCTGTTACATTCAAAGATAGGAGCATGTTGTACTGAGAGACTCCACCCAGCAGCTGATTCAGGCAGATACCGACACCTACAGCCAAACAGTGGATGGAGCTTGAGGACAGTTTGGTGGCAAAAAAAAGCAATACGAACTGCACAGGAAGACCAACAATGTCAACTAACCTAGACCCCGGGGTACTCTTAGAGACTGAGTGCCCAACCAAAGATCATGCACAGGCTGAATCTAAGCCCTAGTGCATATGGAGCTGACATGTAGATCAATCTTCATGTGGGTCCCGCAAAAATTTGAGTGTGTGATGTCCTGTTGTAGTCAAGTTGTAGCCTGACTGAGGAATCTGTTCCCAAACAGAGTTACCTTATCTGGCTGCAGTTGGAGAGGATGTGCCTAATCCTGAAGAGACTTGATGTTTCAGAGTTGGGGCCATATCTAGGCATGTCATCATCTTGGGAGAGAAGAGGACTGGGTCAGAGAGTCTGGGAGAAAGGGGCAATAGAGGGGGCAACATTTGGTATGTAAATTAAAAAACCTAATTAGTAAATTTGCTATTTCTTTAACAGTAATCTACTTGATTACAGTCTCACTGTACATTATTACTGTGCTCTTAAATCCAATCTCTAATTGTGGACTTCTATTTGGATAGATGTTTAGCTTCACTCTCCTTACCACCTGATTTCAAAAATAGGTGGTTGGGAATTCAATTTTCTTCAGAAGACAGGCATAGATGTATCATAAACTAGGAGAGTAGGCAATTGAAATATGACTGAGTATTGAGTATTGAGCTATAGTAGGGAACATAAAAGTAATTTCCGATTTAATAACATGCTTCTTGTCCTGAACAAATACAGGAACAGAGGATTCCATATATTTAACATATATCATAGTTTTGGTCTTATATTTTCCTATCCTTCAACTCCATATGTGTGTGTATATATATATATATATATATATATGTATATGTATATGTATATGTATATGTATATGTATATGTATATGTATATGTATATGTATATGTATATGTATATGTATATGTATATGTATATACACATATATATATGTATATATATATATATAGGTATGGATATATATATATAGATAGATAGATATAGATATATATAGATATAGATATATATGCATGAACATCGCTTGAAACTTATCAGAAGAATCAATGCAATGATGTTGCAATTTACCTTATCATAAAAGAATGTGTTTTCCAAACCTTTATCTGACATAGGGATCATATCCATAACATAAGACCCAACATATCTTATTCTTCAGAAATATGTTACATATTTGAATAAATGCTTAAATAATTGCACAATAATTATCAAAAAGTACATGAAAAATACTAAACCCACAAACCATTGTTAAAGTTTAAATGCAAGTGTCAATACTTATACTGTGTTGCTCGAATAAAGGACCCCTGGTATACAGTTGCGTGGACTAAATTTTAACATCGCTCTTATAGAAATTGATTTAGAAATTAAAAACTGAAATCACTTGTGATTCAATAGTTCCATTGAAGGAATATGTACCTGAAGGAATCTACCTGTATATTCCTGTGATACCTTCATTAAATGAGTTTATCTTCTAACTTTTCACAAGATCCATGTTACAAAATTGGATGAATAACATATACGGACACTAGATCTTTATTTATAAACGAAAGAGTAAAATTACATCATTGGGACAGATATTGATGAAGCTAGATATCATTGTCCCAATTTAAAAAACAGAACTGTGAGGACAAATATCTAAATCTTATGAAAATAGGCAACTACTATTTGTTTGATTTTTAAGCCTCTTCTACAGAAGGAAAGTCAGATGTCATATTATAAACACAGTCAAATTTTCCCATGGCTCCGATGGCCATAGAGAAGATCCTACTATTCCTGTTTTGCTAAATGGCCATTTTGTCAAACTGCCTTCCAATTCTTACTATTTTTGTCCATACTTTACTGCTTTCATGAGCTGTGGTCAGAGAAATGTATAGTTCCACTGTGCAGCAATTACTGTAGATCTGTGTAACTGGAATAAGTGCTAAGACCATGAGAAGAAGAATGCTGAGCATAAGGCTGGGGAAACATTGCAGAAAAGGTGAAGGCAGAATATGAGTAGAGGGAGGATGCAATCGTGACTTCTGGACATGACACAGTTATTGGATGTACGGACTCACTGCCTCTACACTCATATGCACATGTACATGATTAAGACAACAAGATTAGGAAACTTCCCAGTAGGCAGTACTCAGTGAAGCAATGGATTATAAAGAAAAGAGAAAAGGAAAATAAAAAGAACGTGAAACTGGAAAGAGAATGTATCTGGAAAGAGAAGAACAGTACAGTATAGGTGTGATCAAGGTACATTGTATGTATGTATGAAGAATAAATAAAAATTCTAAAATAAGAAAAATTATGAAAATCTATTAAGAATATTTGTGTCCTCTGCAAGTCACTTTCCCCCCCTAAAAGTAGAATAGAGTATCCTAACTTTTGGTAAGTTGCAGGAAAGTCAATGAAAAAGGTAGTTACATTAGTTCAGTGCATGGTGTCTTCATTATGGAAATAGCAACTGAGGGTCATTAAACTGTACAGTTAAATTATATCACCTGTTCCAATAAAGTAAAATTAAACACTGTGTAATGATCCTCCAAAATGAAACTGCACACTAGAGAGTTAAATGCAGCCTGAAAACTGCCCTCTTCTTAACCTCAACCATTTTAATCTTTGAAACTCTGAATACATATGAATAAAAAAGGTCTAACCTGATACACAGCATTTACTATGGTGTCTTTGTGACTTATATGGCAAGACATTCAGGTTTGCACATTGCCTTCATTATGTCAATCATTTTAAAAATCCTAGGAGACCAAGATCTAAAATCCATGGGCTTTGGTCCTGACAGCCATGGATTGCACTCTGTCCATGATAACTTTATGTATATTAGTTAAACTCTGACAAGCAATCTGCTGCCTCACAAAATTAAATTGAATCATTGCTTTGGTTATGATAATGATTTCTTGTAGAATAGTTATAATTTTCTCGTGAAAAAATTTGCTTTCTCTTCTGGTGCTTTGTGGGCTATTGATGAGCTTAAACCTCTTCCTTCCCAACATAGCACTTACTATAGATTATTTTTCACTGTTGATCTTAGATATACTAAAGATAGGAAAAACACTGAAAATAGTATGGACTTTGTTTTCTGTCCCAATATTTCTTTTTTGACTTCATCATCTTCATCACCACCACCACTAACAGCACCATCATCAATGCCATCATCTAATTTACATGAAACTGAATTTGAAATTTTGTTACACCAACAATGAAATGAGAAGTATTCTGCTTGAAGAAGAGATATTGTTGAAGACGACCTCCTGTGCAGTAATTTTAGTGTTATACAGACATTGCCAAAATTGCTTCAGATGATTGATTGAAATGCTAGCACTCTTTACAACAGGTTTTGAGGGTCCCTTAGTGAGAGAATGGTCATTTACAGCAAGATGTTCATTAACAGGGTTTGATTTGACCCATCTAACAACAAAGTGAAATTGTTCCAGAAATAAAATAGTGCCTCTCCAGAAACAGCTTTTAACCACTAATACACATCTACTTCTATTTCTTAATTGTCATGTTGTCATGTTCTTAGGATACAATATATTCTGATGTATTAATGGTATTTTAGTATTATTTGAGTTTATTGTGAAAATTTCAATGGAACATACCTGTTCCATGATTGTATCACATACAAGTTTTAATTTGATCCTGAAGAGTTTCATGATAACTAAAGTATGAAAAAACTATATCTTCCCAATGAAAATTTGTAACATCCATCATGTGAAATACCCACTGTACCTCATTGGCTTGATGTCTCTGAAAGCATTTAAAGACTCTCCTACTGCATTACTTTAAGCGTGCAGAAGGTTCACTCACGTAGTTGCAATTCCATGTTGGCAGTAAACAAATCACTTTCTGTGAGTTGGAAGGTGATTAAAACTTTTGATAGGAAACTAGTTAGGACTTTGAGGAAAGGGAGCAGACAGGCCATAGAAAGTATCGATTTAAAATTCTTTTCTTAAAATTATAGACTTTTTTATGCAATATATTTTATTACGGTTTCTCTTCCCTCTATTTCTCCCCCTTATTTTATACCTCGCTTGCCACCTGTATCTACACTCCTTCTGAATCTCAGTAGAAAACAACAGTCATCTAAGCAATAAAAATAACATAAAACTTAATGAACTGGAATAGAACAGAACAAGCAGATAGAAAAGGGCCAGTAAAAGGCACAAGAATCAGGTACAGACACAGAGACCCAGACTTCCATTCACATACTGGAGAATTCCATGGAAACATAAAACATAAACCAGGAAACAATATATACAAAATATATACAAAAACATACCGAATAGCAATTAATAGATAATTAAACAAATTAAAAAAGGAAATAGAAATTGTGAAGAAAAAGTCCTATCCATTATGAGACAAGGATTCTCCAAAGATGATGAGTTCCTTTAGTGCTTTATATGCATTATACCCTTAAAATTAGTTTGTGTATGCAGTGAGAGTCCCTTGGAGAAAAGTAAGTTTTCATTTTCAAAGGATTACCCATTGGAGATAATTTCTGGTTTAGAGAATAAGTTGATGTTCAGGGCTTGGCTTCTTTCAAGGGCTAATTAATAGGTAACAAGATCTGTGAGGTGCTGTCTTCTGAGTATTATTCAGTTTTGACTCAGGGAGTCGCAATAGTTACATCTATGTGAACAGACCCTAAATTATATTGACCCTGCTTATAAAAAGTAACTAAGGGCAGTGCTGGAAAATAAAAAAAAAAAGATGTAGCCATTGGTGTCTTACTAGTGGGTTAAATGTATAGCTTCACACCCATGTTCACCGAAAAGGCTCAGTTATATCCAGGGGGTCATGAAACAAAATATAAAGAGAGGCACCTGGGGAGGATGAGGTTGAGCGTGTAGAGGGCTTCCATACATGTGTTGTGCATGTATGGAATTGTCAAAGAATAACTTGCTTCTTAAAACTTCTAAATGTAACCTCCAAGAAAATTTGGGAGATATTCTGTCAAGACTGCTCTATTTGTTTTAAAATTGGGTCTCATTGTGTAGCTCAAATTACCCTAGAACTCCCAGTGTTCTGTCTCCTGCATCCCCTGCTCTTGTAGGAGGTTTACTCAACATTGACAAAATTATATAATATATGTAAATCTTCTGTTTTTGAAGTTTGATTACATAATGCAATATTCTGTCATTTGTTTTTCATTTTACAGTATATCTTGAATACATGTGCATGGGGAATTTCTTCATGGAATATCATGCATTTAATAAATGGTAGTATACTCATTTCTTTAAATAATAACCTAATTGTGCCATTCAGATTATTTTCATTTTCATTAACTAAAGTTCGCTACAGAAAATCAGCATGGACACTTACTCAGGCACTGTACTCAAAGGTGATTATTTACATTATATTTTGTATAAATTACAAAACACATAGTTGGAATGATGTCAAGGCTGTTAAGTAATGTAATACTTGTATAAATACTGCCAAATTTCCATCTCAGAAGGCTATAATAAATATATATTGCCATCAATTTTATATGAGAACCCATACTATGCCATTCAAAATTAAATGGTACATGTATTTTAAAAAGGTATAAGTCTCTGACTTCTGTCAATTCTTTAATTAGGGGAAGGATTGAAGAAGTTGAAGGGGTGGGCAACCTCTATAGGAAGACCAGCAGTCTCAACTAATCTGGACCTCTGAGATCTCCCAGACACTGAGCCAGCAACCAGGCTGCAAACACAAGCAGGTCTGATGCCCTGACACATGTAGAACAGAGGACGGCCTTGTCTGGCCTAATCCTTGAGAGACTTTAGGCCCCAGGGATTATGGTGCCTGGCAGGGTCTGGGGAGAATCCTCCCCGGGTCAGTGGAGGAAGAGGAGCAATGGGATGAGAAATTGTGGGAGGGGACATGGCACAATGCCAGGAATGTAAATAAATAAAATAACTTTTAAAATAGTTTCACTCATAAATTCAAATGCTGGTTTCTTTTTAACATCTACATTGAAATTCAGTCGTGAAGTTTAGCGTTTTTTCTTACTGAAATCTGTAAGCATTAATCCTTAATTGACTCTTCATATTATTTGCGATTTTCTCCATACTTATTACTTTGCATCAATTGTGTTTGTATATGTAGACTGCTTAGTATTCATAATATGTGCAGAAAACACATTCTTGAATTTTTTTTTATTTTAATGATCTGTTATGTGTTAATGTCTATGTATAGATTTGTGCACATGAACACAGGCACTTGGCGAGACCAGAAGAGGTAAGATCCCCTGTAGCTGCTTTTACATCTGGTTGCAAGTGGCTTCATGGATGTTGGAAAGTGAACTTGTTTGCTCTAAAGAGCAGTAAGTGCTCTTAACCGCTAAGCTAATACTACAATACTTATTCCATAGTAAAATCAACCTATTTATGATTTTCTCATGTATTTCAGGGTATCTTTGAACTTGAGAAATCTTGCCACATTTTAAGTGCTATGACTACATTCAGGCATTATTTTTTCCAGCTTTCTTTTCTTTATCATCGTAAGATGTGTTGGATTAAATATGTTAATATTGTGCACTAAATCCTTAGAAATTCCCTGTTGGTTGGTACCTCTGCAATGACTATATTAATTTTATAGATTGCAGTTCTCTCTTTCTTTACACAATCCATCTGATGTCTTTTTGCTTTACTATAGAATGAAGTAAAAGCCTTTTAGTTTTTCTTTGAATAGTTAATGTTCTAAGAAAATGTGTTGAATTTTCTATTTTTAGGCCAATACATTATTTCTTTAAAATGTCCTAGAGTTTTGTTTTTTTCTTTTTCTTATTATTACTGTTCTCATTAGTCTCATTATTAATATTCTGTGTAAGCTTTTATGTGTTCTGGTCATGTAGTGATATAGAAGTCTTCCAAATATATATGTGTAGGTATCCTATTTAGGTCCTTGGTCTTTCATGGCATGAAATTTATCTACCTAACCACCTCACTGGAACACACTGTAACACTTTAAGGTGACATACAGCTCCAGGCTGCATTTATATATACAATGTTTTCATCATTTGGCTTTTAATAAATATTTTTGATAATTCTAATATATTTTATTTTCCATGTCCACTTAGTAACTCTAGTACATAAAACAGAGAATATTTCATCGACAAAATCCTGATGCCAATTTTACACAGTGTGACAGCTACCACCTATCATTGACTTTTAATCACTCAAAAGGAGTTAGTATTATATTGTTAAATGATATTTCCCCAACATCAAGTAAATAGATTTTATTTTGCTTCAATTAATTAAAAGTGCTATAGCAGGAAAATTTTAATTTCCTTTTTTTAGTTAAGAATAAATAACTTTTACATTCACCTGCCTATCAGAATGTAACTATTCTTATACAGGAAGATGTGTCAGGCACAGGTCTATTTTCAAGTATAACATGTAATTACTATCATCAGTCTTGTCAGTTTCAAGTGATTGTTCACATCATGCTTGTAAAACACAATGATCAAATGGCAGGATAACCATAAGGGCACTGCAGTGGTATAAACAGCTTTGTGATAGCCAACAGCTCTCTAATTTTGCTTAAGTGCTGTTCAATGAACTTGGATGGTATTGGTAATTTAGACACATATATAAGGCTATTGAAGCTGTGGTTTTGGGGGAGAATGTACAGCCCTTTACTTACTTAAGCCGGTATCATAATTAACAACAATCAAGCCATGTGTCCTTATATACAGAATTAATTACATTCTCTGTACAAAAGATCACAGTAAATATCCCAGTTATTCAAAATTCATGATAGAAATTTCAAGTCCAGCCTCAATGGCTCTATCTACAAAATGACACTTGATTCAAGGCTGAGGAACATTACAGAAGAGGGTGTGAGAAGATTATAAAAGACTAAAGTCTAATGTGAGATGGTTTCTCAAAGTATTAGAAGAATTACACTCATAACCTCTCACTAACATGAATACCTAAACAAAAGCTGAGGAAGAGAGGGAATGGGGAAGAATTAGTTTAGTTTTCCTTCTATTTCATTTCTTCTCCTACTTCTTCTTCTTCTTCTTCTTCTTCTTCTTCTTCTTCTTCTTCTTCTTCTTCTTCTTCTTCTTCTTCTTCTTCTTCTTTCTTCTTCTTCTTTTTCCTCTTACTCTCTGTCTCTCTCTCTTTCTCTCTGCCTCTGTCTCTGTATCTCTGTCTCTGTCTCTCTCTCTGTATCTCTGTCTTTCTCTGTCTCTGTCTCTGTCTCTGTCTCTGTCTCTGTCTCTGTCTCTGTCTCTCTCTCTCTCTCTCTCTCTCTGTCATTGTTGGGTATTTCCTCTTTACATTTCGAATGATATTCCTTTTCCAGGTTTCCAGTCCATAAGACCCTTAACCCTTCCCCCTATTCTTCTATAAAGGAGTTCACAGCCGCACCCATGCCCTCCCCAGGCCTCCCCACATTCCCCTACACTGTGGGTCCAATTTTGGCAGAAACAAGAGCTTCTCATTAAATTGTTTCAACCAAGGCCATCCTTTGCTACATCTTGTTGGAATCATTGGTCAGTCCATGTATAGTCTTTCTGTTGTGGTTTAGTAATTGGAAGATCTTGTTGGTTGGCATTGTTATTATTATGGGTTTGCTAATCCCTTCAGCGCTTTCAATCCTTTTTCTAATTCCTCCAACAGGGTTCTGGTCCTTGGTTCAGTGGTTTGCTGATGGCATTTCCTTCTGTATTTGACATATTCTGGCTGTGTCTCTCAGGAGGGATCAATATCCAGTTATTCTCTGCCTGCACTTCTTAGCCTCATCCATCTTATCTAGTTTTGGTGTCTGTATACATATGGGCAGCATGTGGTCTAAGCTCTGAATGGCCGGTCCTTCAGTCTCTGAACTAAACTTTGCTTCTTTACCCACATCTATGGGTATTTTTGTTGCTCTTTTAAAGAAGGAGCGAAGCATCTGCATTTTTTTTTTTTGGTTCTTTTTTTCGGAGCTGGGGACCGAACCCAGGGCCTTGCGCTTCCTAGGCAAGCGCTCTACCACTGAGCTAAACCCCCAACCCCAAAGCCCGAAGCATCTGCATTTTGGTCATCCTTCTTGTGTTTCATGTGATCTGTGCATTGCATTGCATGATGGATAATCTGAGCTTTTCGTCTAAAATCCGTTTATCAATGAGTGCATATCAAGTGTGTTTTTCTGTGATTGAGGAACCTCACTCCTGATGATAATTTCTAGTTCATTCATTTGCCTATGTTTTTCGTAAAGTTATTGTTTTTGGTAGCTGAATAATATTCCATTGTGTAGGTGTACCACATTTTCTGTATCCATTCCTCTGTTGAAGGGCATCTGGGTTCTTTCCAGCTTCTGGCTATTCTGTAATTTCTGCTGATAGAGATAGATATATGTTTATCTTTCTTTTTTTTTCATTGCAGGGAAATTATATTCTTGCTTTCAGTATGGTATATTTTCTCCCCTTGTGTTGGAATTTTCCATCTATTATCTTTTGTAGGCGTAGAGTTGCTGAAAGATATTGCACAAATTGGTTTTGTCATGGAATATCTTGGTTTTTCCGCTAATTGAATGTTTTACTGGATACAATACCCTGGGCTGGCATTTGTGTTCTCTTAGGGTCTGTTTGACATCTGTCCAGGATCGTGTGACTTTCACAGTCTTTGGTGAGATGTCTCGTGTAATTCTTATAGTCTGCCTACATATGTCACTTGACATTTTTACCTTACTGCTTTTAATATTCTTTCTTTTGTGCATTTGTTGTTTTAACTATCTTGTGATGGGCAGAATGTCTGTTCTGGCCCAATTAATTTGGTGTTCTGTAGGCTTCTTGTTTGTTTATGGGCATCTCTTTCTTTAGGTTAGGGTAGTTTTCTTTATAATTTTGTTGAAGATATTTACTGGCCCGTTATGTTGGGAGAGTCATCTCTTTCTTCTATACCTATTATCTTTTGGTTTGGTCATTTCATTGTGTCTTGAATTTCCTCTATGTTTTAGGTCAGGAGCATTTAGTTTTACATTATATTCATTAGTTCTATATTTTCTATGGTATCTTATGCCACTGGGATTCTCTCTTCTGTCTCTTGTATGCTCTTGGTGATGCTTGTTTCTGCATTTCCTTGTCTCTTCACTGGGTTTTCTTTCTCCATAGATATTTATGTTTTGTTTATATTTTTGTTTCTATTTCTTTATTGTTATTATTTTTTTTTAATTGTTCACCTCTTTGATCATGTTTTCCTGTAATTCTTTCATGGATTTTTGTGTATCCTCTCTAAGGACTTCTACTTGTTTAATTGTGTTTTCATACATTTTTCAAAGTAGGTCTTCATGTTTTCTTAAAATCCTCCATCATTATCAATAAATGTTATTTTAAATCTAAATCTTGCTTTTCTGGTGTGTTTAAATATCCAGTATTTTCTTTAACTGGGCTCTGTCGATGCCAAGTAGTATTAGTTTCTGTTGCTTAGGTTTCTACACTCGCCTCTAGTCATTGGGTTGTGTCTGCTGCTTGCTTGTCATGCTGCTTCTGAGAGTGACTTGACCCTGCTTTGGCCTCCGTATCAACACCTTTGTAGAACTGTTTTCCTGTTTTCTTTCAGTCTTTCCTGAGAACAGGTGGTCTGATTTCATGTGTGTAGGCTCTCCTGGAGATTATTTTCCACACCTGGGTGCAGGCAGGAACCAAAGTGTCCTCCTCCTGATTGCTCCTCTATGTCCTTGCACACCATGCACTGTCTGATTAGCTCTTGGGTCTGTACTGTGGGAAGGTATGTACTCTCCTTAGTCCTCTTAGGAATATCCACACTCCTGAGGTCCAGCTCTCTCCCCCATGGGATTTGGGTACAGGGGACTGTTTGGTAATTCACTGAAGTCTTGGGTACAGGCCAGAACCGTTGGTATCGATGGATGACTGTTCCTATATCCCAGTGTCTAGAGGCACTGTTCAATGTCTCCTGGCACCAGGGAAGTGGACTGAAGTGTGCCGATCTGTCGATCTATCCTGCGGCCTCAGGACTTCTCGTAAATCATTTTTATGGGACAAATATAAATATAAATATAACATTCCGGTTCTTGAGTTGATTTTCTGGAAATTTAACTGGGAGAGAAAAGGCCTCACTCTCAAACTAGAGAGCTACATATACAAATACAGACCTACTAATGAACAGGAAGTTGCTTTCAAAATATTTCAAATTTAAAAAAGTAATCATTTTCTGTGTTGGCTGTCCAGCTTACACGTTCAAAAACACATTGTTATCACATTTTTTCAAAACTAACTATTTAATTTCATACAAGAGTAAGAATAAGTCACTACTATTGAGGTGGTTGCTGTACCATTACAGCTCATAATTTGTGTTTTTAAACTTTTTATATTGGAAACATTGTTAAAGCATCTACACTGTATTGATTTTTCTCATCTGATCACATATTGGATTACCCATTTCAACATTATCTGCAATAGGTATAAATGATTGGAATAGTCTCTATCCCCCTGAAGAGAAAATGATGTACAGGATTACTCAGTTACAGTAATATGTTTATAGCAGCAGGAAACCTTTCAAACATCTTGTATTTTTCCAAGGGAAATCTGGCTATACAGACTGTGACAAACAAATAAAGCAGCATCAATAATGTTTGTGCATCTTGAGTCTCTGCTGATCTTCATTCCCTGAGAGAAGGACAACATAGAACTTTTCTCTATCCAGACTACTGACAGAAGCCTGGCTGTCCTACTATGTTGTGCTACTGCTGCTGTTTCCTGTTTGTTATGACAACTCTACAGAACTGAACTACTAGTGTATTCATGAAATGATTGCTAATGGAACTACCTGCCTATTCCAACTTGAGAACAGAAATTCTGCTTCCCAGACAACACAGATGGGAGTTGCTCCAATGAACCTTTGTAAACGGGGCCACCAACCCCAACCCCAATGCTCGCCATACTTTCTGTTACCTCTGGTGCCTGGAGGGCTACAGGGAGGTTAATGCTTTTAAGAGTCATCAGCAAATATTGATATTTGGAATAAACAAAATTTTAGTTTGAAGAGTCATCAGCTGTGGACTCTCCTAGGGGAGTAATATCACTCAGGCATTTGAGGTATGCTGCATGGCAAGACCCTGAAGATGCCAAGTTAACAGCAAAATATATGTATTTTCTGGTCCTGAATATATCAGTGTATATAAAGCTTTGCTCAAAAGTAGTAAGAAGCAGGAGGTTTGCGATCTGGGGGGAGAGACAAGGAAGATGGTTACTATGTGTAAAATGCATAGCATCTCAGCTCCATGAATTCAAAGAAATCTGGGTCAGAGAGGGAGTTACCGGCACACAACAGTGATGCTGAGCACTATACCAAAAATAGTACAGTGCTAAGTTCTGTGCAGCATATATTATGATACCAAACCAAACAAAAGAAAACAAGAAACAAATAAGAACCATGAGTGTGTATAAAGATCTGCTGGAAGAACTTTGTCTGAGTCTCTCAATATTCAACACTAAATAAATAATCTAAAATAAATGATGACCCACTCACTCATGGAGTTGGCCACCAAGTAATATTGGCAATTGTGAAACAGCATTGAATCCCATGGCAAGTGTTCATTAAACAATACGTTGTAAATATTTACATGCTTTTTTTTTTTCCAGTGGGAACCAAGCTCTGGTTGCATGTGTTCATGCATTTGTGTGAATATTCACCTTCCTGAGGTCCGGGATCACTGACCATTGTTTTCCTGCTGCAAGGACAGCACTGACGGCAGTGAATCATATTAAGCTTTTTTTTTCCAGTGGGAACCAAGCTCTGGTTGCATGTGTTCATGCATTTGTGTGAATATTCACCTTCCTGAGGTCCGGGATCACTGACCATTGTTTTCCTGCTGCAAGGACAGCACTGACGGCAGTGAATCATATTAAGCTGTTGTCCAGTGAATGAAGAAGGAAGTGAGGGACTAAATATCAATCAAAGAGTACACATGGAGGCATCCATGGCTTCAGCCTCATGTATAGAACAGGATGGCATTGTCTGGCATCAATAGGCTGAAATTCGTTGGTCTTCTGAAGTCTGGTTTCCCTAGTGTAGGGAATGCCATAGAGTTGAGGTGTAAGTGGGCAGGCAGGGTTGGTAGCAAACTCACAGAAGCATGGGAAGGGTGGATGGAAGAGACCAGGAAAGGGTATAACATTTGAAATGTAAATACATAAAATATCCAATTAAAAAAGGAGGAAATGAGTGAGAAAGGAACAGGAGGCTTACCTGAAAGAAATCAGAGAGCTTCTAGATGCTGGTTTAAGTTAAAAGATTCAAGAATCTTTGTTATATATGAAAGACAAGGGTCAGCAGACTATAGCCTTTCATGTTTTTTTAAAGTAATTGAAATAATAGTTCTATTTTCTTATATGAACACACAGAATCATTGGAAAGAAAAATAGACAGCTGGTTTTTTTGGTTTTATTGGTTAAAGATTCATTGGCATATCTTCCAACATAGATTAACACACTCTCCGAAAGATTTTTGGGATAAGACCACAATGGAGAGTATTGGGTCAGCGTTGGGACACAGGTATCTTCCATGTATTCTCAGTCACATACAAACATCCTTTTAAACTGTGAAAACATAAAATTATTAATTGATTGAATGAAATCTTAAGAATATAATTCCTTACATGAAGCAATACTGTCTGTGTGTATGACTTTCACACTTAGAATAATATCAGGAGATGAATTCACTTAAAAAGTTGTTAAAAGTGCTGTGGTATAGTGTAAAAATACAGCATCTACAGTCTTACTGTCTGGGATGGAATCGTGGCTCTCCACTATCTAATCGCAAAGCAAATAAGAATGTAAAGAGACAAGTGCGTCTGAGAAAACACTCACTATAAAATATAAAATGCCCTTATACATTCAAAAGAATAATATAAATATTTTAGATCTTCTAAAAGGACATAAGGATGAACATTTTAGAATGGATTCATATTGCCATACAATATATTTTATTTAAAATTTAAAGCTCACACGTGTGAAATTTGTTTAGTCAGAACTGTTTTCCAGCTAGTATGCATTAATCTTGTACCTGACTTAACACTTTAATTCTAGTTGACTCATTTATTGCAACCTTTTCAATTGCCAAATTTTTGTCTGCATTGTGATACCAACAACCATTTGTGTGCAGGTGTATTTGTCAAATATATAGAGCCAGAATAACTCTGATGTGCCGTGGTGAATGGAGTTGTGACAATAGCTAATGTTTACACGATATATTTTTATATTAAGTATAGGAATAAAGGAAACACTGTAGTACATATATGTTTGCAAAATATATTTCTAAATATTTTGAGATAAAAATGCAAAAGCATGTTATTTCACAAAATGTGAATACCTGATTGCTAAAATGCCAGAAAGTATTGGATATTTATTCTGAATTGCAAGGGAATGCAAAATCAAAATTAAGAAAAGTAATTTGATGGGATGGTATGGTATATGCAATATTTCTACTTCACAGAAATATACCCTTACATTAATACTCCTTGAAACTTTACAAAGCAAAGTGATCTAACTGCATTTTATTTCTGGTAAGACAGCTGATAAAGAACCCAAAAGCTGTCCTTTAAATCTATTAAACTTGTTTTTCATTAGCTAAATACCTCCTTTCATAAGAGTAGAAGGGCATTTTTATGAAGTAATTTTGCTAATTTGAGGCATATAAAAATGAATTTTGCTTTCTTTTTTCAAAAGATAATACCAACGTACATGAAGAAAGTCCATCAGTAGTGAAAAAGATAATTGCTGCAGTTCTTCAATAATCATTTCATTTGTTAAGTGGAACTTTATCCAGTTGTTTCAGAAGTAATCTAAATATTTCATTTCCATCAGTTAATGTGGAAGAATCCATGATATAATCAAATGAAATTCACTGCTATGGTAAAATCTCATTAAAGTAAAACAATATCTGCCAGCTACAGGAATTTTCCAAGCAATTCCAATTGACATTCTTTCACAATTTATGTTTAGATAACAAAATACTCCCATACAAACCGTAATATTTTTGGAGTTAAGTTCACATTAAATTCAAATTTTTCACTAGATATAGAGTCTTTTTAATTAACCTATCCTTTATTTGTAAAGAAAAAATAACAGAATATGGATTGTGATGTGTAGCAGATCACAATCAGAAGCATCACCAACTTTGTGATAATCTAATATATATGACATTAATTTCTTCCAAAAATGTTTAAACAAGATTCTCTCCTTTTAATATTACCAGTCTCTTGATTTCTTTCTGGATATCACAGATCCTGTAACAGTTGGGTTAAGAAGAATTCACTATGTAATGATAATAAACTTAGTCTTAGAAATTCCCTGATATTTGCTACCTCTGAATAAGGAAGTTTGAATCAGATAAAGTAAATTGACTCCACAGAGATGTCATCCTTTTCTAATTAGCATTTGCACACTTTTGTCCATAATACCGTGTCTTAGACAGAGTTTCTATTGCTGTGCTCAAATACCATGACCAAGGGGGGAAAAGAAAGTTGGAGAAGAAAGTGTTTATTTAAGTTTAAATTTTCTCTTTTTTTAAATTTTATTTAATATAATTCTACAATCCAGATTTCATCCATCTCCCAGCCTATACTCTGACAGTTCTACATCCCATAGCCACTCCCCACGTGTCCATCTGAATAAAACTGTATCCCACTCCAGCCCCAGTCTACCAGACCTCTCCACTCCCTGGGGACTCAAGTCTCTTGAGGGTTAAGTTCATCTTCTCTAGTCGTGTCCAGACTCTGCACAACAGTCTTAGGGCTTCATATTAGCTGGTGCATGATGCCGCATTGGTGGCTCAGTGTCTGAAAAATCACTGAGGTCCAGGTTAGTTAACACTGCTGGTCCTCCTTCAGGGTTGCTCCACTCCTCAGCTTCCTCCAGCTTTTTCATAGTTCAACCACAGGTTTAGCAGCTTCTGTTCATGTGCTGAGTATAAATGTCTGCATCTGACTCCTTGATCTTGTTGTTGGGTCTTTTTGAAGGCAGTCATGACAGGTCCGTTTTGTGAACATGACAAAGGATGAGTAATATTGTCAGGCTTTTGGGGCCTCTACTTAGTCTGGTTCTCAGATATGCTGTGTCACTGAAACTCCTTTTCCTCAGGCTCTTCTCTGAGGTTTTTTTCCCTGAAGTTCTTTCAGACAGGAACAAATATCGGTCAGAGTTTGGATTTGTGGATTGCAAACTTATCCCTCAATTAATGCTCTCTCTTCCTACTGAGGTAGACCCCACAAGTTCCCTCTCCTCCTGGGCATTTCACTGATTCCTGATAGTCTCTTAGCTGTCAGGTATCTGAAATATTCTAGAGCCGCACTCCACGCAATTCCAACATGTTAGCTCCTGAGGTTGCCTGTTTCCATTTATTCTGCTGGCACTCAGAGCTTCAGTCTCATTACCCATACCTGACCATGTTCCCTTCTTCCCTTCACTATCTCCTTTCTCATTCAGGTCCCTCACTCTCCCCTCCTGTGCTTCCTTTTTTCTCCCCCAACAGTGGGATTGAGGCATCCTCACTTTGGCTGTTCAGCTGGTTAAGCTTTTATTTTTCCTTTCTTCAGAATTGGATATTTTTTGCTTACATTTCCAATATCATTCACTTTCCCAGTTTTCCAGTCATAAGACTCTTATCCCTTCCCCCCCAGCTCTAAATGATGTTCCCCCTCGTCATCCACCCCCTTTCTGCCAACACTGTCATTCCCCTACATTGTGGTTCTAGCTATAGTAGGCCGAAGACCTCCTCCTCCCATTGATGCCCAACAAGGCCATCCTCTGTTATATATCCAGTTGGAGCCATGTGTTGGTCCATGTGTACCTTTGAATGGTGGTTTACCCCCTGGGAGCTCTCATTTGTTGGTGTAGTTGTTCTTATGAGGTTTCAAGCTCCTTCCTCTCCTTCAATCCTTTCTCTTATTCCTCCAACTGGGACTCTGTTCTCAGTTCGGTGGTTGGAAGCCCGCATTCACCTCTCTGTTTGACAGGCTCTGGCTGTGCCTCTCAGAAGACTCCTGTCAGCATGCACTTCTGAGCTTCATCGATCTTACCTTGTTTTGGTGGAGATATACATATACATATACATATACATCATATACATATACATATACATCATATACATATACATATACATATACATATACATATACACATACACATACACATACACATACACATACACATACACATACACATACACATACACATACACATACACATACACATACACATACACATACACATACACATACACATACACATACACATATACATATACATACATATTGGATCCACAGATGGGTCAGGCTCTGAATGGTCATTCATTCACTTTCGGTTCCAAACTTTGTCCCATATACCCTCCTATGAATATTTCCCACTTTTGATAAGGACTGATTCATATGCATATTGATTATCCTTCTTCTTTAGCTTCAAATGGTCTGTGAATTGTATCTTGGATAATTGGAGCTTTTGGGATAATATCCACTAACAGTGAGTGCATTCCATGTGTATTTTTGTGATTGGGTAACCTCATTCAGGATGATATTTTCTACTTCCATCCATTTGCCTATAGGGAAAACTATAGCAACCAACTAGAGCTCCCACAGTCTAAACCACCATCCAAAGGGTTCACATGGATACACCAATGACTCCAACTTCATAGGAAGCAGAGAATGGCATTGTTGGTCAACAATGGGAGGAGAAGCCCTAAGTCCTGCCAAGGCTTGATCAACTATGGTACGGATATGTCAGGGCAGGTAGGCAGGAAAGGTGGGTAGATGATAGGGGCATCACACTCATAGAAACAAGTGGAGGGGAATGGGATAGGGTGTTCATGGATGGGAAAAATGGGAATAGGCATCATTTGAAAGATAAACACATATGCAGTAAAATGAATTTGATAGGTTCTGGGAGAAGGAAAGACAATTTTCTTGTTAGTTAAAAATTACTTCACTTGTTATCATATGTATATCTGTATCATATATTTGTGAATATGTGCTGTGTGTAGGTGACAATGGACCCAGAGGCACTGGAAGCCCTGGAGCTGGATTTAGAGGCAGTAATGTGTCCATGACATGGGTACTGGGAATCCGTCTTGGGTCACCTGGAAGAGTAAAGTGTGCTCTTAAACACCAAGTATTTCCAACACACAAAGATCATTAGTTGTTTTCATCAGTGTGACTATCTCTTAGGGTAATCACAATCTAGGCCAAATCCAATTCTAAACAGTTGCTGAGAAATACAAATTGAACATGATGTTTGTTTTTTAAATAAATAAAAAAAAACTCAAAAGTAGAAAACATTAGTTACATAACTTAAAAATGAATACTTGATTGAGGAATGTTGAATGGCCTAGAAGCACCAAAATGAGCGTTCAACAACCATAGTCATCAGGGAAATTAATATCAAAATGGTCTTGAGATTCCACCTTACAAAATCAGAATGGCTAAGAAAATAAATTCAAGTGACAGCAGATGCTGGTGAGGATATGGAGAAAGAGAAACTATCCTCAGTTGTTGGTGGAATTGGAAGCTGGTACCACTCCTCTGAAAATCACTCTTGTGCTTCCTCAGAAATTTTGGAATAATTCTATCTGAGGACACAACTATAACAGATCTGGACATATATCTAAAAGATGCTCAAAAATACAAGTAGGACAAACGCTCCACTATGCTTATAGCAGCCTTATTTATAAGAGCCAGGGGCTGGAGAGATCCCAAATGTCTCTCAACAAAGGATTGTATACAGAAAATATGATACATTTACACACTGGTCTACTACTCAGCTATTTCAAAAATAACTTCGTGAAAGGATCAGGCAAATGGATGGAACTAGAAAATATCTTCCTGTGTGACGTAACCCAAATACAACAGGACACACGTGGTACACACTCACTTATAGGTAGATATTGGTCCAAAAGCTCGTAATACCTTAGAAACAATTCACAGACCATATGAAGCTCAGAAGAAGGACAGACAAAGTGTAGATGCTCCATTCCTTCTGAGAAGGGTTGGCAAACTATTTACAGGATGAAATATGGACAAAAAGTGTGGAGCTTGGACTACAGAAAAGGTCATACAGAGACTGCCCCTCCTGGGGATTCAACCCATAAGCAGTTACCAAACCCGGACACTATTGCTGATGCCAAGAGATGCCTGCTGACAGGAGCCTGATACGGGACTCTCCTGAGAGGCTTTACCAGCAGTTTACTGATACAGACGAGGTTCTTCACATATAACCAACAGACTGAACACGGGGACCCCAATCGAGGAGTTAGAGGAAAGAGAGAAGGAGCTTAAGAGTTTTGTCGTCCTATAGGAAGAAGAACAATATCGACCAAACAGACCACCTCCTCCTCTTCCTCCTCCTCCTCCTCCTCTTCCTCCTTTTTCTCCTCCGCCTCCTCCTCCTCCTCCTCCTCTTCTTCTTCTTCTTCCTCTTCTTCTTCTTCTTCTTCTTCTTCTTCTTCTTCTTCTTCTTCTTCTTCTTCTTCTTCTTCTTCTTCTCCTTCTTCTTCTCCTTCTTCTCCTCCTCCTCCTCCTACTCCTCTTCCTCTTCTTCTTCTTCTTCTTCTTCTTCTTCTTCTTCTTCTTCTTCTTCTTCTTCTTCTTCTTCTTCTTCTTCTTCTTCTTCTTCTTCTTCTTCTTCTCCTTATTCTTCTTCTTCTCGAGAACTCCCAGAGATTAAAACACCAACCCGTGTGCACACATGGCTCCACCCGCATACCTAGCTGAGGATGGTCTTCTCAGGCATCCATTGAAGAAGACTCCCTTTAACTAGTGACGGCTGCTTCCCCAGGGTAGGGAAATATCAGGGCGTGGAAGTGGGTGTGGGTGTGTGGAAGGGGGAGCATCTTCATTGAAGTCGGGGGATGGGGTAAGGAAAATTGAAGAGGGGTGACCCAGGAAAACGGATAATATTTGAAACATAAATACATCATGTATCCAATTAAAAAAACTTTAAAAAATTGAAAAAAAAAAACTTTCAACTTAACACATTTTTTTTTCTTTTTTAAACGTTTTTGGTTATGTTCTTCTTTACACTTCAAATATTATTCCCATTTCGGGTTTCCCACCAATAAACCCCCAATCCCATCCCCCTTATACCTTCTTTTATGAGGGTATTCCGTGCAACATCTACCCCTTCTGCCTCTCCACCTTGGCCTTCCCCTATGCTGGTGGGCTCTAGCCTTTTCAGGACCAAGGGCTGCTTTCTCTCTGGTGCACAAGAAGGCCATTCTCTGCACACCTACATGCAGCTTGAGCCATGGGTCTGTCCACGTGCAATTTATGGGTATTGATCAATGTTTTTATTATTTATTTACTTTTACACTCCAGATTTTATTCCCTCCCTGTTTACTCCCTGACGTTTCCACATCCCATCATTCCTCTCAACCTAATGGTTAGCTGCTTCTTTTCTAACTGAAACCAGACACAGGAGTCCTCTCCTGTGTGTGTGCTGGAGGCCTCATCTCAGCTGTTCAATGTGGCCTGGTTGGTGTGCCTGCGTCTGCGAGATGTCAAGGGTCGAGCTGCTCCTCTCGGAGGGATGCCCTCCTCCTCACATGCCTCCATCTCTTCCCTCATTCAAGAAGAAGACTCAGCAGCTTCTGTTCATTGGTTGGGTACACCATGTGCATCTGATTCTTACAGCTGCTTGTTGGATTTTTTTGTGGAGGAGCACTCATGATAGTTCCTTGAATTGAATGCCCAATAGCATCAGTCCTGGTGTTTGGTGTTGGTGCTTCCAATTGAGCTGGATCCCATTTTGGCTTTCTGTCCCACAGGCCTTCTTCACTTCTATCCCTGCATCTCTTTCAGACATGAATAATCATGAGTTACAGCCTTGTCTGTAGGATCACTACCCAACCCCTCACTTGATGACCTGTCTTTCTGCTGGAGGTAGGTTCAATAAGTTCCCTCTCGCCGCTGTAGGGCATTTCATCTATCCACCCATCCTGGAGTCCTGAAGGTATCTCACGTCCCAGTTATCCAGTACACTCTATAGAATCCTCCTCGCTCCTTCCTCATTGGGTCGCCTGTTTCCCGTCTTTCTGCTGGCCTCTGGTTTCAATTCTGTTTTCCCACATAATATAAAATCATGTCCCCTCTCCCCAAACCTCTATCCTTTATCCCTCCTCAGTCCCACCCTCCATCTCCACTTCTGGTTTCTTTCTACTCCCTCCAAATTGGATTGAAATGTTTCCACTTGCACCCTATTCCTTGATGAACTTTTTGAGTTCTGTAGCCCGTGTCTTGAATATTCTTTACTATTATTGTCTAATTTCCACATATTATTGAGAATATCCAATGATTGTTCTTTTGGGTCTGATTTACCTCACACAAAGTAATATTTTTTTTAACAAAAAATGGATAATTCCATCCATTTCCCTACAAAGCTAAGGAAGACACTTTAAAAAAATATAAGGGACTTTTCTTACTTACATTTCAAATTTAATTCCACTTCCCGGATTCATGTCCAAAATCCACCATCCACTCACCTCCCACCCCCCTTATGGTTATAGCCCCACATATTCTTCTTACCACCACCCATATTACCCTGCACTGGGTTCCAAACTTGGCATGACCAAAGGCTTCCCCTTCCACTAGTGCCCCAAAAAGGCTATTCTTTGCAACATATACAGTTGGAGCCCAGGGTCAGACCATGAATATTCTTTCAGTAACGGGTTAGTCTCTAGAATCTCTTTGGTTGTCATTTATGTTCTTATGGAAGTGCAAGCTACTTCACCTCTTTCCAGGCTTCCTCTAACTCTCCCAGTAGGTCCATTTCTAAGTTCAGTTGTTTGATGCTAGCATTAACCTCTTTATTGGACATGCTCTGGATATTTCTCTCAGGAGAGATCTATATCTGGTCCCTTTCACTATCCGTTTTTACCTTAACCAATCCTATCTAGTTTTGTTGATATGCATAAATATAGATTAGATATAGATATAGATAAACATACATATGGATATGGATATGGATATGGATATATATATATATATATACATATACATATACACATATACATATACATATACATATACACATATACATATACATATACACATATATACATATATACATATATACATATATACATATACACATATACACATATATACATATATACATATATACATATATACATACATACATACATACATACATACATACATACATACATACATACATATATATATATATATATATATATATATATATATATATATATATATATATGTACCCATGTGTGCCAGGCTCTGAGTGGCATTTCCTTCAGTTGCTGCTCTAACATTGTTTCCATAATCACTCCTATTTATATTTTTTCCCTTTTTAAGAAGGAGTGGGTGCATCTGCAGTTTGCTGATTCTTCTTCTTGAGCTTTCTGAGGTCTGTAGATTGCATCTTGAGTAATCAAGCTCTTTGGCTAATATATATTTATCAATGAGTACATACCAAGTGTGTTTTTCTGTGATTGAGTCTCCTCACTCAGGATGATATTTCTAGTTCATTTCATTTGCCTGTGAATTTCATGAAGTCGTTTTTGATAGTTGAGTAGTATTCCATTCTGTAGATGTACCACATTTTTAATCCATTCCTCTCTTGAAGGGCATCTTGGTTCTTTCCAGAATCTAGCTATTAAAAATATGGCTGCTATCAACACAATGGATCATGTGTCTTTTTTATATGTTGGACCATCTTTGGTTATATGCCCAGGAGTGGTATAGCTGTATCCTTAGGTAGTGTAATTTCCAATTTTCTGAGGAACATGCAGACTGATTTCCAGAGTGGTGGTACCAAGTTTCATTCCCACCAAAAACGGAGGAGTGTTCCTCTTTCTCCACATCCTCACCAGAACCTGTTGTCATCTGAGCCCATTCTTACTGGTTTGAGGTGTAATCTCAGTGTAATTTTGATTTGCATTTCCCTGATGACTAAGGATGTCGAACATTACTTTGGGTGCTTTTTGACCCTTTGATAATACTTAGCTGAGAATGTTTACCTTTGTACCCTATTTTTAAGAGGTTTATTTGACTCTTTTGTGTCTACCTTCTTGAGTTCTTTGTATATTTTGGATATTAACCATCTCTCAGATGTAGGATTGGTAAAGACCTTCCCAATCTGTTGGTTGCTGTTTGGTTCTAATGACAGTGTCTTTTGCCAGGAATGCATTTTCTTAAGTAGTGGTGGATGTTGGGAGGGATTATGGGTGGTATCATCCTTGGCCTCATGGTCCTGGGTCCATGGGTCAGAAATTAGGCTGACAAAGCCATGTGACTCACACTAGTAAGCAGCATCCTATCTATTCTCCCTGCACCAGTTTTTGACTGTAGGTTCCTGCCTTGCTTAAACTTCCGTCCTGCTTAAACTCCTGTCCTGACTCCCTTTGGTGATAAGCAATGATGTGGAAGAATAAATCAGATATAACATTTCATCTATATAAAAGAGATTTTTTTGTATAGAAGTTTTCATGTAGAATGTGTTAAAGTTGCTTTTAGAGTTCAAAGCAGCACAATTTTGAGTATAGAACAAAGATTTTTTTTTTAATTTTCATTTTTTTTTACACTCAAGTGTTTGCACCCCTCCTTGGCAGCCATCCCACAGGTCCTCATTTCACTCCTCTCCATCTCCAGATTTTTCTAAGCTCAGGAAATAAGAACAATGGCAGCCCCTTTCCTACCAATAAGCATGCCTTTCTTGCAAAAGCTGGACTGGTAATCAGTTGAAGATTACTTCCTTGTACATGTTTTCCCATCAGCTTAATGATATGATTTGTTAAAAAAAAATAGTGAATAGATATGCACTGTGAGAATTCAATAAAGAAGTGGCTAATTGTTTTATATAAACATTTGTTTTATAATTATTTTAAGATTTTCATAAGATTGTTTTTTGAGACAATCAATAAAGTAATTGATTCTTTCTTTGTAACTGCATATTGCATACTGCCAGTAAGAGAAACTGGCTTGCAAAATTACCTTGGTTGCTTATACCTTGTTAATCTGTAACAAGTTTCTTAGTTAGAAATGTGTGTGGGTTCTTCACAATAATTCATCATATTAAATCCAAAATTTATAAGCAGTTGATCATGGTGAGATATTGGGGAGATGCTTTTTCTTACATGTACTCATAATTACGCTAGAAGAAAATAGAATATAATTACATTTTCATTTTTATATTACTTCCTTTTGCAGGAATATGTAAGAAATGCTTGAAAATAATAAAGTTTAGAGTTATGCCATTCAACAAATAATAGCATGTATGCAAAGTGGTTGAAGTTTTACTTTATCCATCAAATGTGTAGATGTGTATGCATTTATTAAAAATTGTTACATCTCTTAAAGGTTGTTTCTTCCACCAAATCTGTAAATGAATCTGTACCTGCTTTACATGCTACCAACCCAAAATCTCCTCCTTGAATGACTGAACACATTGTCTTAGCTAATCTTAGACAAACAGGCATACATGCAAATGATTATTGATGTGGTTTGAACATATATGCGATCTCAAACCCCATACCTACTCCAATAAGGCTACACCTCCTTATAGTGGCTAAGGTCCTATGGGGACCAATCACATTCAAACCACAACAAATACCTAGCTACATGCATACATATATTCATAGATGACAACTGAAGAAAGAGAGGAATAAACAGAGAGAGTGATATATAGATGATAGGTATTTGGGAACACGACTACGTAAGTTCATTCATACATACTTACAACATACATACATACAGATATACATACATACATACATACATACATGTATACACAGATGATCGATAGACACATAGAAGTGATCATAATCTAAAAATTATTCCCTTTAATGATACTCTACAAATTATACCCTTTACTTCACATACATACACACACACACGCACACACAAACATACACACACAAACATACACACACACATTCACACACACACACACAAACACACACACACACATACACACACACATTCACACACACTCACACAAACACACACACACACACACACGTACACACACACACGATGAACAGAGTTTATTATCCCCAATTACAACATAAAGTTGGGACATTCAAATTTCAAAGTCTTCTACAAAAACCTTCAGAAAATACAGTATGTTTATGGATATAGATTTGATAAGTAAACTAATGTTTCCTTTGTTTCTGGCTGTTTCTAAGGATTGTACCCTAAAAACTCTTTCGCATACTTGTTCATTGTTTCAGTTATTGCTGTGTACTAAATGATACTTATAATCCAATGGACAGCGTTGCTACAGAAGCTGTTTTTGGTGCTGGAGATATTCAATCATATACTCTCAGCTGCAAACCACATCTTTTAAAGACACAACAGTAAGAAATGGTCTTGCAAATGACTTCAAATGAAGTTGTCACCCAGTGAAAAACAAAAAATAACGGGAAGTAGATTTGTATATACAATATATACTCAAATGAATATTGGTTAATATGATTACATTTGTAAAAGACATTTAAATAGTGCTATGTCTTTGGAACACTAGGTAAAAGATATGTATACATTGCAATTTCCAAATAGAATAAAAAATGTGGAAAATTTCAGCAGCAAGTTGTTGGTTTTTAATGCCAGTAGATGCCTACCACAACCGCGAAATTACTAGACGTCCTTGTCTAAACTGACACGAAAAAATCACCAAGAACACAACAACAATCAAAGAAACCATGTCATCTGTGGAGTCCTCAGGAAGAGGTGCAGCAACCTGGACACGGTTCCAAGATGTGGGTTAGTATGTAGTACTTTGTCAGCCTGGTAGGTTTGTATTCAACCATCCATGTATGGTCACGATGTTTGGGACCTTTCCAATAATGATGAATACCCTAAAGATGATGAGTGCTATTCAAGTATCTTGTTTCCCTGAAGACTACAAACCTGAGAGAAGGAATGTTATGTGGATGAACAGGAGAATGGCCAAAGCCTCTTTGTGAACGTTGTGTAAATGGGATGCCTATTTGAGCAGAGTGGCATATCTGTGTGGACAGAAGGGAAAACTGGAGTCTGTTGAATAAAGATGCGAGTATAGAGTTCCCATCTAATGAGAAAGTAATGTCTGAAGTGCACTTGGCCAGAGATGTAGTTTTAAGATTCCATTAGAGTATGTGGTCACTGTTGATGTCTTCATATACAGACTGAAAATGTCCCAAACACTAGTCAGAGACTGACTACTGGAGAGAGACGAAAGGGCAAGGAGCATTGGGAAGAAATGAGGCTTGAAGAGCCAGTAAAAGTACACAAGAATCTGAGTGTCTCAGGGGATGTATGTGAGGGTCTCTAGGGTTGACATTGGAAATCTAAAGACCTTTGTAGAGGGAACCAGCATATTATGTTGGGTAGAGTTTAAATTTGCATACTCTTTCCTTGATGACAGATCAAAGACCCAGCCTACTTCATGCAGTGGAGCACATTCCAATGACTGCCTTTACAGTCACTAAATCATCATCAGAGACTAGAGCATCTTCCCGCTCCGGTGAATGTGCTACACAGTCAGGTTTCAGTCTGAGCGTTCATAAAAATTCTGGGTAACAGTCACATGTTGGTTCACCTCCTCAACCATATTTTCCCCTGCTAAGTCTAGGTATGAATGGTGAAAAACTTATCATTTTGTTTTCTTCCTTGAGACAGTGAGTTTCTGTTCTGGGTTGTACTTGCTTTTCTTGCATCATCTAGAGGCTCCTTCTGGAGGATCGAAATATTATAGGTTCTAAAATTTAGAGGAATGTGTGTGTGTCTGTGTGTGTGTAAAGCTTACTATATCAGAGGAGTACAATATGACTTCCTCCTTCGTCAGAAAGGCATATTTGAAGTCTGCTTAGGAAAAATGAAATCTGAGGGACATTGAAAATATTCAGAGGTAAAAAGAGAAATTCCTTTAGTCACAACAGAAGGACTGGAGGCCCAATTAAATGGACTAAGTAAGAGCACCCCCACAAGATAATATGTAGAAGGTCTGAAAGTCTTTTGGATTGTGGAGGTCAGTAGAGTTTTATTAGAATAGGCAGGGTTGGGATCCTTTGTTTAGAAGACACATATTTGGGGTACAATTAGAGATAGGAAACAGTTTAAAAGCCATATCTGTCAAAAAGGACACTCAGGGTACATAGGAGCAGCCAGTAGCAGGAACTGGCTGCTTTCTTTGCGTTCCTAGAACTGAAAAAAAAAACAGTACCATAGCACCCTGCAACAAAATCCTATGGAGAAGCAAGCTGGATCTTCAGAAATGCAGAAACTCCTTAGAATCCAAAGGAGACAAATACTTTCTGCCTACCTTCTTGAACAAATAGGAAATCACCAAGTGTCATCTGTGCACCTTGGGTACAGGGACCTAGGAGAAGTCAGATGAAGGACATTATTCTTTTCTGGTTGTGCTGAGAGCTGAAAATCAGCTGGTAATTGTGCATAAACAATTGAAAGCAGAGGTAAGACCAACTTTTCTGCTCCAAGTTACCTGCCGTTTGGAATTAAAGGCACAATGAGAAGATCGAATGTAAGAATAGTAGGTATAAAAGAGAGTGAAGACTCCCAACTTAAAGAGCCAGTAAATATCTTCAAAAAGTTATTGAAGAAATCTTCCCCAACCTAAGCACAGAGATGCCCAAAAACATGCAAGAAGCCTACAGAGCTCTAAATAGATTTTACCAGAAGAGAAATTCCTCACATCACATGCTACTCAAAACACCAAATGCACAAAATAAAGAAAGAAGTTTAAGGGCAATAAGGGAAAAAGGTCAAGAAACATATAAAGTCAGACCTATGAGAATTACTCAAGGTTTCTCACCAGATACTATGAAAGTCAGAAGATCCTGGAAAGAAATTTTCTAGACGGTAAAAGAACACAAATTCACTCCAGTCTAAGTAGCCAGGAACATTCTCAGTTAACACATATGGAATTACGAAGATATTCCATGACAGAACCAAATTTATATGGTATATTTCTACAAATCCAGCCTTATAAAGGATAATAGGTAGAAAACTCCAACACAAGGAGGGAAACTACACCCTAGAAAAAGCAACAAACTAATCTTTCAATGAAACCAAAAGAAAAGAGACACACAAACATGATTCTACTTCTAACAACAAAAATGACAGAAGCAACTATCATTATTCCTTAATATCTCTTAACAATAATGGAGTAAATTCCTTAATAGAAAGACATAGACTAACTGAATGGACTCATAAAGAGGACCCAGATTTTGTTGCACGTAAAAGACACAACTCAGAGAAAAAGACAGACACTACTTGAAAGTATTAGGCTAGAAAACAAATTTTGAAGCAAATGGTCTGGTAGAAGGAATGTGGAGTTGCCATTCTACTATGTAATATAATCGACTATCAACCGAAAGTTTTCCAAACAAGTAAGGAAGGAAATTGCATATTTGTCAAAAGAAAAACCCACCAATAGGAACTCTCAATCCTAAATATGTATGCTCCGAATACATGGGCACCTGCATTCCTAAAAGATGCCTTACTAAAGCTCAAAGCACCCAGTGCTCCTCTCATAATAAACATGGGAGATTTCAACACCACATTCTCATGAATGGACAGATCATGGAAACAGAAATTAAACAGAGACCTAGACAAAGTAACAGAAGTTATGAACAAAATGGTCTTTACGGGTTTTTATAGAATATTCATCCTAAAACAAAATAATATACCTTATTCCCAGCACCTAATAGTATTTTCTCCAAAATTGATCATAAAACCAGTTGCAAAACAGGTCTCAACAGATCCAAGAAGACTGACATAAGACCTTGCATCCTATCAAACCATGACAGACTAAGGCTGGTTTTCAATAGCCACAAAAAAATCAGCAACCCCACACATACATGGAAGTAGAACAGTGCTCTACTCAAAGATAACTTGTCAAGGAAGAAATAAGAAAGATTAAAGACTTTTTAGAATTTAATAAAAGCGATGGCACAACATACATATGCTGTGCTCAACAATAATAGAACTTCTGTTGGAATTACCATTCCTTACCTCAAGGAGTATTACAGGGCAATAGTGATTAAAAAAAAAAACCACAAAACAACAGCAACAACAACAACAACAACAACAACAACAACAACAACAACAACAAAAACCCGTTGGATTTGTACAGAGCCAGGAATGTAGATAGGTGGAATAGAATTGAAGACCCCAAAACAAACACACACATCAATGGTCAGTTGATATTTGACAAAGAAGATAAAACCAATGAAAAAAAGATAGGATTTGCAACAACTGGGGTGCAGCATGTAGAAGTTTGCAAATCAAATCATTTTTAATGCCCTGTACAAAGCTTAAGTCCAAGTGGATCAAAGACCTCTACATCAAACCTGATAGACTGAAACTAATAGAAGAAAAAGTACAAAGAGTCTTGATCACATGCGCACTGGGAAAAATTTCCTGAACCAAACACCAGTGGCTTATACTGTAAGATCAAGTATCAGAAACAAGACTTCATAAAACTGCAAAGCTTCTGTAAGGGAGAGGACACTGTTGTTAGGACAAAATGGCAAGCAACAGATTGCAAAAAGATATTTAGCAATCCTACAACTGATAGAGGGCTTTTATCCAAGATATAAAAAGAACACATGAAGTTAGACTGCAGGAGACAAATAACCCTATTGAAAAATGGAGTTCAGAGCAAAACAGAGAATCCACAGCTGAAGAACAACGAATGGCAGAGAAATACCTAATGAAATATAAAACATCAACAGTCATAAGGGAAATGAAAATCAAAACAACCCTGAGATTTCACCTCACACCATTCAGAATGGCTAAGATCAAAAACTCAGGTGACAACAAACGCTGGTGAGAATGTGGAGAAAAAGGAACACTCCTCCATTCTTGGTAGGATTGCAGACTGGTACAACCATTCTGGAAATCAGACTGGAGGTTCCTCAGAAATTGGACATTGAGTTTTATGAAGACCCAGCTACACTCTCTTGGGAATATACCCATAAGATGCTCCAACATATAACAAAGACACGTGCTCCACTATGTTCATAGCAGCCTTATGTATAGCCAGAAGCTGGAAAGAACCCCGATGCTCTTCAAGAGATGAATGGATACAGGATATATGGTACACCTACACAATGGAGTGTCATTAAGAGATACGAAGCTAATAACAATCGAGAAAAGAAAACTTTACTGGCTCTTTATCTGACATATGGATCATATCTGTAAGACACAAAATACCTTATTCTTCAGAAATAATGTAATGCAATTAAATATGCTATATATTTGAATTAATGCTTAAAATAATGGCACAGTAATTATCAAAAATTACATGAAAAATACTAAACGCTCGAATCGTTGATGAAATACAAATACAAATGACAAGGTTGTATAGTGTTGCTGGAATAAAAACCATGATATATGTTTGTTGGGTCTAAAATTTAATATAACTACTAAAGCAATTAATGTAAAACTGAAAACTGAAATTATTTGTGATTCAATAGTACCACTGAAGGAATATATACCTGAAGAAATCTGTCTATTCCGGTTATAACTCCATGAATGTCTTTAACATCTCGCTGTTCACAATGTCCATGAATTGGAAAAATAAATTATATAGGCACTAGTCCTTTATTTAACCATCAAAAGAGCAAAATTATATTATTGGCATGGATATTTGTGAAACTAGATATCATTGTGCCAGGTGAAAATTCAGAAGTATGAAGACAATTATCTAAATCTTATGAAAGTGGGAAACTGCTGTTTGTTTGACTTTGAAGCCTCTTCTATTGAAGGAAAGTCAGATGTCATGTTATAAACACAGTCATAGTTTTCACATGGTTCACATGGCCATAGAGAGGATCCTACTATTCCTGTTTTGCCAAATGGCCATGTTGTCAAAATGCCTTCTAATTCTTATTACTTTTGTCAATACATTACGCTTTTATGAGCTGTGGTCAGAGAAATCTATAGGTGTACTGAGCAGCAATTACTGTAGATCTGTTTAACTGGTATAAGTGCTAAGACGGTGAGAAGAAGAAAGCTGAGCATAAGGCTGGGGAAACATTGCAGAAAAGGAGAAGGCAGAACTTGAGGAGCGAGAGGATGCAATCGTGACATCTAGACATGACACAGTTATTGGACCTATGGCCTCACTTCAGCTACAGTCATATGAACAAGTCCTGTACACAATTAAGACAATGAAATAGGGAAGATCCCAGCAGGCAGTATCCAGTGGACCAATGGATTATTAAGAAAATAAAACAGGAAAACATAAAGAACATGAAGCTGGAAAGGGAATGTATCCAGAGAGAGTAGAACCAAGTTAAGAATCTGTGTGATAAAGGTACATTGTATACATGTTTGAAGGATAAATAAAATTCTAAAATAAAAAAGTTCTAGGTTTGGGGATATAGGTCATTGGTAGAGTCCTTGCTTAGCAAGCACAAGGCCCTGGGTTGGGTCCCCAGCTGCAAAAAAAAAAAAAAAAAAAAAAAAAAAAAAAAAATAAAATAAAATAAAATAAAAAAGTTCTGAAAATATATTAAGAATTTTAATATCCTCTGGAAGTCATTTTTTCACTCAAAGTAGAATAGAGTATCCTAACGTTTTGTAAGTTGCAGAAAGTCAGTGAAAAAACTTAGTTACATTGGTCCAGTGCATGCTGTGTGCATTATGGAAATTTCAAACTGGAGCTCATTAATCTGTACAGTTATCTTATATCACCAGTTCAAGGAAAATTAAACGAAACACTGTGTAATGATCCACCAAAACCAAACTGCACACTAGAGATTTAAATGCAAACCCAAAAAATGCCCTGTTCTTAACCTCAACAATTTTACTTTTTGAAACTCTGAATACATATGAATATAAAAGTTCTAACCTGATACACAGCATATATCATGGTGTCTCTGTGATTTATATTGTAAGACTTTCATGGTTGCATATTGCCATCAATTATGTCATTCAGTTCTAAAATCCTAGAACAGCAAGTGCTAAAATCCATGGGATTTGGTCCTCTCAGCCAGGGATTGCACTCTGTACATCATTAATATATTAATTAGCTAAAGTCTGAAAGGCAATTTGATGCATCACAAAATACATTGATTCATTGCTATGGTTAAGATAAGGGTTTCTTTTCAGAAGAGATATAAATTTCTCATTACAAAATTTGCTTTCTCTTCTGGTGTTTTGTGGGCTATTGATGAGCTTAAACCTCTTCCTTCCCAACCTAGCACTTACAATAGATTATTTTTCACTGTCGATCCTAGACAAACTGAAGATAGGAAAAACACTGAAAATAGTATGGGCTTTGTTCTCTGTCCCAAAAGATCGTTTTTGACTTCTTCATCATCTTCACCACCACCACCACCACCACCACCACCACCACCACCACCACCACCACCACCACCACAAACACCACCACAAACACCACCACCACCATGCCCATCATCATCAACATCATCATCACCATCATCATCTAATTTACCTGAAACTGAATTTGGAATTTTGTTACAAAAAAGAATGAAATGAGGAGTATTGTGTTTGAAGCAGAGATATTGATCAATACAACGTACCGTACATTTATTTTAATGTTAAAAGGACATTGCCAAATTTGCTTCAGATGATTGTTTGAAATGCTATTGTTTTATACAACAGGGTTTGAGAGACCCTTAGTGAGAGAATGGTCTTTTACAGCAAGGCTTTCATTATCAGACTTTGATTTAACCCATCTACCAACGAAGTGCAAATGTCCCAGTATAGAGGGCCGCAATAACATTCGCCACCACTAGATGGCGCTGGCTTCCACTGCACCCCACGTGGAAGGCCAGGATAGCCTCCACCATTACAAGATGGCACCAGCCTTCGCCGCGCCAGCCGGCTCACTTTCAGGAAGTTAACTGTGCGAATGTGCAAGAGTGCCTTTGTGCCAGGTCTTTGCCCACTCCGGGGCGTGCCTTATGAGATCATGGGTAAACAACCAATCAGGTGTGATTGCGCCGCACTAGGGTGTATGTAAGCGCGCCATCTTGGAGCGGTGGGCCCTTCCTCTTTTAAGACAATAATAAAGTTTTGTCACAGTAAGGATTTCTATACCCGCGTGTTTCTTGCCAACGGGAAGTCGCGTGCGGGACATCGCAGAAATAAAATAGTGCCTCTCCAGAAACAGCTTTTATCCAATGATTCACATCTACTTCCATTTCTTAATTGTCATGTTGATATGGGCTTAGGATACAATATATTCTGATTTATTAATGCCATTTTAGTATTATTTGGGTTAATTTTGAAAATTTCAAAGGAACATACCTATTCCATGATTGTATCCCATACAACATTTAATTTGATCTTGAAGAGTTTCATGAAAACTGAAGTATCGAAAATGTATATCTTCCAATTCAAAACTTGTAACATCCATCATGTGAAATGGCCACTGAACTTCAGTGGTTTGATGTCTCTGAAAGCATTTAAAGACTCTCTCTGCAATATTGCAACTCTACAGAACCTTCACTCCCATAGTGGCAGTTCCAGATTGACTGTAAACAAATAATTTTCTGTGCCTTGCAAAGTGTTTTACATATGTTCATTAACTTTTGATATGAAACTAGTAAGGACTTTGAGAAATGGGGCAGACAGGACCTAGACAGTATGTTTTTAAAATTCTTTTCTTAAAATTAGACTTTTTCATGCAATATATTTGAATTATGATTTCCCTTACCTCTATCCACCCCCCCTTCTTCTATACCTCTCCTGTCATCTGTATCTACATTCTTCTGACTCTCAGTAGAAAACAAACAGTCATCTAAGGGATAAAAATAAAATGAAAGTTAATGAACTGGAGTTGAACAGAACAAGCAGATAGAAAAGAGCCAACTCAGACTACAGGAATCAGATACAGACACAAAGACCCAGACTTACATTCACACACTCAGGAATTCCATGGAAACATAAAACAGGGGAAAAATATATACACAAAACATACAGAGTAAAAATTAATAGATAAATAAACAAATAACAAAAGGAAACAGACATTCTGATGAAAAAGTCCTGACCCATTATGAGACAAGGATCCTCCAAAAATGATGTTTAGTTCCCTTAGTGCTTTATACGCAGTCTACCCTTAAAATTAGTTTGTGTACCCAGTGAGATTCCCTTGGAGAAAACTAAGTTTTCATTTTAAAATGATTATTCTTTTGAGATAAATTCCAGTTTAGAGATAAGGTGATATGCAGGTCTTGACTTCTTTCAAGGGCTAATTAATAGGTAAGGAGATCTGTGAGATGCTGTCCTCTGAATATGATATAGTTGTGGCACTCAGGAACTCATAATATTTACATCTATCGGAACAGACTCTATATAATATTGACCCTGCCTATTCAAAGGAACTAAGCACAGTGCTGGAGAATAGAAAATGATGTAGCCACGGCTCGCCTTACCAGTTGTTACATGTATAGCATCATGCCCATGTTCAAAAAAGAGGCTCAGTTTAAATACAGGGGGTCATGAAGCAAAAACCTAAAAAGCATGGACGTGCTATGGGGATTGGGTCTAAAGAGGGTATATTGATTGGGGCAGATAGGAGATTGGGAGTGTAGAGAGCTTCCAATCATGTGTTCTGCATGTATGGAATTGTCAAAGAAAACTTGCTTTCTTAAAACTTCCAAATGTAACCACTAAGAACACTTTGACAGACATTCTTTCAAATCAGATCTATTTGTTTTTAAATTTGGGTCTCATTGTGTAGCTCAAATTGACCTAGATCACCCAGTGTTCTGTCTACTGCCTCCCAGGCTCTTGTATGAGGTTTACTCTACATTGACAAAATTATAGAATATGTGTAAGTCTTCGGTTTATGAAGTTTGCTTACATAATGCAATATTCTGTCATTTGTTTTTCATCTTACAATATATCTTGAATACATGTGCATGGGGAATTTTCCATGGAATATCATACATTTAATAAATGGTAGAATATTCTTTGTTTAAATAATAACCTAATGGTGACATTCAGACTATATTCATTTTCATTAACTAAAGTTTGCAACAGAAAATCAGAAAATCTTGAACACTGACTCAGGCACTGTACTCATTGGTGATTATTTACAATATATTTTGTATAAATTACAAAACACGTTGTAGGAATGATGTCAAGACAGTTAAGTAATTTAATACTTGTATAAAACCTGCCAAATTTCCATCTCAGAAGACTAAAATAAATACAGATTGCCATCAATTTTATATGAAAGAACCCATAGTATACCTTTCAAAATTAAATGAGACATATTATAAAATGGTAATAGTCTCGGACTTTTGTCAGTTGTTGAATTAGGGGAAGGAATGACTTAGTTGAAGCAGAGGGCAACCTCTATAGGAAGACCAGCAGTCTCAACTAATCCAGACCGCTGATATCTCCCAGACACTGAACCACCAACCAGGCAGCACACACAAGCTGGTTTGATGCCCTGACACATGTAAAACAGATGACTGCCCGGCCTGGGATAATCCTTGAGAGACTTGAGGCCACAGCGATTATGGTGCCTGGCAGGATCTGTGCAACATCCTCTTGGATTCAGGGAAGGAATAGTTGGAATGGGATGAGGAACTGAGGGAGGGGACCAGGAGAGTGTACAATGGAAGGAATATAAATAAATAAAATAATTTATAAAATAGTTTCACTCATAAATTCAAATGCTAAATTCTTTTTAACATCTACATTGCCATTCAGTTGTGAAATTTAGCGTTTTATGCTTACTGAACTGTGTAAGATTAATCTTTCATTTTCTCTTCATAATATTTGTGAATTGTCTCCTTTCTTATTACATTGCATCAATTGTGTTTGCATATGTAGAAGGCTTACTATTTATAATTTGTGCAGAAAATACATTCATGAATCATTTTATTTTATTTTATGTGTGATCATCTCTGTATAGATTTGTGCACATCAACACAGGCACCTGGGGAGACCAGAAGATGTCAGATCCCCTTGAGCTGCTTTTACAGCTGGTTTCAAATGGCTTCATGGATGTTGGAAACTGAACGTGTTTGCTCTTAAGAGCAGCAAGTGCTCTTAACCACTAAGCTAATACTACAATACTTATCCCATAATAAAATCAACCTGTTTTAATTTTCTCATTTATTTCAGGGTATGTTTGAACTTGAGAAATCTTGCCAACCTTTAGGTGCTATTACTGCATTTAAGCATTAATTTTCCTGCTTTCTTTTCTTTATCATCATAAGATGTGTTGGATTAAATGTTAATATTATGCAGTAAATCCTCCAAATGTTTATTTTTAGAACCTTGGGTCAGTGTCAGTGTCTTTCCTCTGCAATGATTATATTAATTTTATAGTTTGCAGTTCTCTCTTTCTTTACACAATCCATCTCATGTGTTTTTGCTTTCATATAGAATGAAGGAAAAGCCTTTTAGTTTTACTTCGAATAGTTAATGGACTAAGTAAATGTGTTGAATTTCCTATTTTAAGGCCAATACATTACTTCTTTAAAATGTTCCTATATTTTTTATTTATTTCCTTTCTTATTATTATTGTTCTCATTAGTCTCATAATTAATATTCTGTTAAGCTTTTATGTGTTCTGGTCATGTAGTGAATATATAAGTCTTCCAAACATATATGTGTAGGTATCAAATTTAGGTTCTTGGTTTTTCATGGAATGAAATATTATCTGCTAAACCACCTCACTGGAACTCACTATAACACTTTAAGGTGACATATAGCTCCAGGCTTCTTTTATATATACAATGTTTTCGTCATTTGGCTTTTGATAAATATTTTTGATTATTCTAAAATATTTTAATTTTCATGTCCAATTGGCACCTCTAATATGATTATTTTAATATTTATTTAAAAATGTAATCTTAATTATTATGCATTTGATACCTAGCTTATATGAAATTATCTTAGATACAATTTAATACATGCAATTAGTTACCAAAAGCATGAAGCTTGGTACATAATTTTGTTCATTAATACTATGCATATGCATAAAACAGAAAATATTTCATTGTCACAATCCTGATGGCAATTTTACACAGTATGACAGCTACCAACTATCTGTGACTTTTAATCACTTAAAAGGAGTTAGTATTATATTGTTAAATGATATTTACCCAACATCAAGTAAATAGATATTATTTTGCTTCAATTAATTAAATGTGCTATAGCAGGAAAATTTTAATTTCTTTTTTTTTTTGGTTAAGACTAAATTTAACTTTTAAATCCTCCTACCTATCTGAAAGTCAATATTCTTTTACAGGTAGATGTGCCAGGCAAAGTTCGAATTTCTAGTATAAGCTGTAATTACAATCATCAGTCTTGTCAGTATCAAGCGATTGTTCACATCATGCCAGTAAAACACAATGATTAACATGGCCGGAAATCATAAGGGCAGTGCAGTGGCATAAATAGCTCGGTGATATCCAACAGCTCTCTAATTTTGCTTAAGTACTGTTCAATGAACATGGATGGTACCGGTAATTTAGACACGTATATAAGACTTTTGAAGCTGTGGTTATGGGAAAGAATGTACAGCCTCTTACTTACTTAAGTCAGTATCATTCCTAACAAAAATGAAAGCCATGTGTCCTTATATACAGAATTAATTACAGTCTCTGCAATAAAGATCACAGTAAAAATCCCAGCCATTCAAAATGCAGGTTAGAAATTTCATTTCCAGTCTCAATGGCTCTATCTACAAAATGTCACTTGATTCAAGGCTGAGGAACATTACAGAAGAGTTGGCAAGAAGATTGTAAGAGATTAAAGTTTACTATGAAATGGTGTATCCAAGTAACACCAGAAATTACACTTATAACGTCTCAATAACATGACTGCCTAAACAACAGCTGAGGAAGACACGGAATGGGGAAGAATGGAAGTTTAGTTTTCTTTCTGTTTCTATTCCTTCTTCTTCTTCTTCTTCTTCTTCTTCTTCTTCTTCTTCTTCTTCTTCTTCTTCTTCTTCTTCTTCTTCTTCTTCTTCCTCCTCCTCCTTCCTCCTCCTCCTCCTCCTCCTTATCCTCTTCTTCTTCCTCCTCCTCCTCGTCCTCTTCTTCTTCCTCCTCCTCCTCTTTCTCCTCCTTCTCTCCCTCTCCCCTCCTCTATCATTGTTGAATATTTCCTGTTTTCATTTCGAATGTTATTCCCTTTTCAAGGTTTACAATTCGTAAGCCCTTAACCCTTCCCCCTACCCTTCTATAAGGGAGTTCACATCTCCACCCACGGCCTCCCCACACCTCCCCACATTCCCCTACACTGGGGGTCCAACCTTGTCAGAAAAATTTGTTTCTCATTCCATTTTTTCTCATCAAGACCATCCTTTGCTCCATGCAGTAGGAACCATGAGTCAGTCCATGTATTGTCTTTCTGTTGTGGTTTGGTCCCTGGACGCTCTGGGTGGTTGACATTGATATTATTATGGGGTTGCAAATCCCTTCAGCTCTTTCAATCCTTTCTCTAATTCCTCCAACAGGGGTCTGGTTCTTGGTTCAGTGGTTTGCTGATGGCCTTTGCCTCTGTATTTGACATATTCTGGCTATGACTCTCAGGAGGGATCAATATCCAGTCATTGTCAGCCTGCACTTCTTAGCTTCATCCATCTTATCTAGTTTTGGTGTCTATATATGGATGGGCTACATGTGGGATAGGCACTGGAGGGCAGGTCCTTCAGTCTCTGTTATAAACTTTGCCTCCTTATCCCCTTCCATGGGTATTTTGGTTCCTCTTTTAAAGAAGGGGTAAAGCATCTGCATTTGGTCATTCTTCTTGAGTTTCATGTGGTCTGTGTATTGCATGATGGGTAATTCAAGCTTTTTGGCTAATATCTATTTATCAATGAATGCATACTAAGTGTGTTTTACTGTGATTGAGTAACCTCACTCAGGATGTTATTATATAGTTCACTCCATTTGCCTATGAATTTCATGAAGTCATTGTTTCATAGCTGAGTAATATTCTACAGTATAGTTGTAACACATTTCTGTATCCATTCCACAGTTGAAGGGCATCTGGGTTCTTTCCAGCTTCTGGCTATTTTAAATAAGGCTGATTTGAACATAGTCGAATATAGTTCACTGTTGTATGTTGGACAGTTGTATGTATCTTTTGGGTATATGCCCAAGAGAGGTATAGCTGGGTCCTCAGGTCATGGAATGTCCAATTTTCTGAGGAACCTTCAAAAGGGTTGTACTAGTCTGCAATCCCACCAACAATGTTGGAGTGTTCCTCTTTCTCCACATCCTCGCCTGCATCTGCTGTCACCTGAGATTTATATCTTAGCCCTTCTGACTGCAGTGAGGTGGAATCACAGATTTGTTTGCATTTGAATTTTCCCGATGACTAATGATGTGGAACATTTATTTATTTGTTTTGTGGATATTTGATAACCTTTGGCTGAGAATGTTTTGTAACTCTCTAAACCCAATTTTTAAAAGGGTATTTTTGCTTTCTAGACTCTAACTTCCTACGTTCTTTGTATATTTTGGATAATACCCACTATTAGATATAGGATTAGTAAAAATCTTTTCCCAATCTATTTCTTGCAGCTTTGTCCTAATGACGGTGTCTGTTGAATTACAGAAGCTTTGCTGTTTTATGAGGTCCTATTTGTCAATTCTTGATCTTAGCGCATAAGTCATTGGTCTTTTGCTCAGGAAATTTTCTCCGGTGCCCATGTGTTCAAGATTCTTCCCCACCTATTCTTCTATTAGTTTGAGTGTATCTGGTTTGATGTGTAGGTCCTTGATTCATTTGGACTTAAGCTTTGTACATGGTCATAAAAATCGGATAATTTGCATTCTTCTACATGCTGACTTCCTGTTGAAGCAGCACTATTTTTGGAAAATGCTATGTTTCTTCCTTTGGATAGTTTTATCTCCTTTACCAAATATCAAAGGATAAATGTGTGGGTTCATTTCTGGGTCTTCAATTCTATTCCACTGGTCTATCCATCTGTCTCCTTACCAATACCTTGCAGTTTTTATCACTATTGCTCTGTAATACTGCTTGAGTTCAGGGGTGATGATTCCCCGAGAAGTTCTTTTATTGTTGAGGATAGCTTTAGCTATCCTGGCTTTTTCTTATTCCGAATGAATTTGCAAATTGATCTTTCTATCTCAATTAAAGAAGTGAGTAGGAGTTTTGATGGAGATTGCATTGAATGTGTACATTGCTTTTGGCAAAATGGTCATCTTTACTATGTTAATCCTGTCAATCCATGAGCATGGAAGCTCTTTCTATCTTCTGAGATATTCCTCAAATTCTTTCTTCAGAAACTTGAACTTCTTGTCATACACATCATTCACTTACTTGGTTAAACTCACACTAAGGTATTTTATATTATTTGGGACTATTAAGAAGTGTGTGATTTCAGTATTTTCTTTCTCAGCCTGTTTATCCAGTGAGAAGAGGAAGGCTCCTGGTGTGTTTGAGCTAATTTTTACCCTGACATTGGCAGAAGTTATTTATCAGGTTAAGAAGTTCTCTGGTGGATCTTTTGGGGTCACTTAAGTATCTACTATCATATCATCTGCAAATAGTGATATTTTGATATTTTCCCTTCCAATTTGTATCCCGTTGACTCCCTATTGCTGTGTGGTTTCTCTGATTATGACATTGAGTCCTGTTTTGAATAAGTATGGAGAGAGTTGGGCAGCTTTGTCTAGTGCCTGATTTTAGTGGGATTGATTCAAGTTTTGTTCCATTTAGTTTGATGTTACCTACAGTTTTGCTGTATATTTCTCACACTATGTTTTGATATGAGCCTTCGATTTGTGATTTTTCCAGGACTTTTATCCAAAACGGTTGTTGTATTTTGTCAAATGCTTTCTCACATTCTAGTGAAATGACCATGTGCTCCTTATCTTTGAGTTTGTTTACATGATGGATTACATTTATGAATTTTCCTACATTAAACCATCCTTTCATCCCTGGGTTCAGGTCTACTTGATCATGATGGATGATTTTTTGATGTGTTCTTAGATTTGGTTTGCAAAAATTTTATTGAGTATTTTTTTCTTCAATATTCATAAAGGAAATTGTTCTGAAGTTCTCTTTCAGTGCTGAGTTTTTGTGTGGGTTAGGTATAAGAGTAATTGTGGATTCATATAAGGAATGCGGTAGTGCGACATCTGTTTCAATTTTGAGGAATAGTTTGCATATTATTATATGAGGTCTTCTAAGAAGGTCTGGTAGAATTGTGCACTGAACCCTTCTCGACCTGGGCTCTGTTTGTTTTCTAGAATTTTAATATCTGCCTCTATTTCTTTAGGAATTATGGGGTTGTTTAGATAGTTTATTTGTTCCTGATTTAACTTTGCTACCTGGTATCTGTATACAAAATTGTCCATTTCCTTCAGATTTTGCAGTTTTTTTTAATATAGGCTTTTATAGTAGAAAATGATGGTTTCTTTTTTATTTTTTTCAGATTCCGTTGTTATGTCTCACTTTTCCCTCTTTTTTTTTTTTTGTTAATTTGGATACAGTCTGTTTGAACTCTGGTAAGTTTGGCTTAGAGTTTATCTGTCATATGTTTTTTTGTCAACGAAACAGCTCCTGGTTTTGTTGATTATTTGTATCGTCCTTTTCATTTATACTTCATTGATTTCAGCTCTGAGTTTGATAATTTGGTGCTTTCTACCTCCCTTGTGTTTAATTAGTTCTTTTTGTTCTAGAGCTTTTTTAATATATTATCAAGCTCCTGACATAATGCTCTCTCCTATTTTTTTTTTTTTTGCAAGCACTCAGAGGTATAAGTTTTCCTCTTAGCTCTGCTTTCATTGTGTCACATATGTTTCGGACTGTTGTGTCTTCATTTTCATTAAGTTCTAAGAAGTCTTTAATTTCTTTCTTTATTTCTTCCTTGACCAAGTTGTCATTGAGTATAGCATTGTTCAAATTCCATGTATACGTAAGCTTTCTGTCATTATTGCTATTGTTGAAGACCAGTCTTAGTGAGTGGTGATCTGATAGAATGCATGGGATTATTTCTATCTTCCTGTATCTGTTAAGGTCTGTTGACAGACCGATTAAATGGTCAATTTTGAAAAAGGTTCCCAGAGGTTATGAGAAGAATGTATATCCTTAATTTTTAGGATGGAATGTTCTATAAATATCGGTTAAATCCATTTGGTTCATAACTTCTATTACTCTCTATACATCTCTGTTTACTTTCTGTTTTCAAGATGTCTCCAGTGATGAGGGTGGGGTGTTGAAATCTCCTACTATTATCATGTGACGTGCAATGTGTGCTTTTAGCTTTAGTAATGTTTCTTTTATGAAACCTCAGGATTTCTCGTTAATCATTTTTATTGCACACATTCAAATGTAAATATAACATTTTGGTTCTTGAGTTAATATTCTGGAAATTTAACTGTGAGAGGCAAGGCCTCACTTTCTAACTAGAGAGCTACCTATAAAAATACAGAAACTACTAATGAAAAAGAAGTTGCTTTAAAAATATTTCAAATTATAATTGTAGTCATTTTCTGTGTTGGCTTGGGAAGGTTGTTTTTATGTTTTTGTTTGTTTGTTTTAATTTAATTTGGAGACATATTTACAGTACATCAAAATAAGTGTGAAATGCATCACAATAAAATCCTATGCATCCCAGCATTTTTCTACCAGAGCAGAATCCACTGAATGGTCAAGTATGTTCAACAGCACTCCTGCTTCATAATTGTCAGAGCTTTAAGTCATCCCTATGTTCTCTACACATAGATTTTTATAACATTTGGATGAATGGATCAGATCTAATCTAATAGATCTAATAAGCTATTATACCTAAATATGTCCCCGGCCCCCATGAGAAAACTATGTATTGTTTTTCTTTTTTTGTTTTTCTTGCTGTTTGGGAGCTCTGTTTTTCATTAATCCAAATAGAAAATTAATCTAGTGATAAATTAGTGAATATAAATGAAAATTATGTATTATGGTGAGAAATTCCCTAAAATAGAGTGTACACAAAGGTAAATCTAAAATATTTGTGGGTAGACATGCATACACACTCATGACCCATGTAGCTGACAAGCATTCCACACCTGATCAACTTAAGTGATTTGTGAAATTAAATTATTCACACAGAAGCAAACCATGGGTAATACATTTTTTCTTAGCCGTGTTTATAAGGGACCTAATGGTGAAGCAGGATGTTAACAAATACTGTTATCCTTCATTGTTGTATATACTAACATTTTAATTCATGTACAATCTATAAGTGCTCTTTTTCTATTGTGTTTCTCTGTTTCTTTGTCTGTGCATGAATATATAGGCATACAAGTGTGTGTGTGTGTGTGTGTGTGTGTGTGTGTGTGTGTGTGTGTCTGTGCTTGTGGGTGTGTGTCTTATATGGAATTTATGAACATAGGTATCATGATTATTTATTTAAAATTTGGAAATACTGATACCCACATTTGATTTGTGGATCAACCTTGTGCTGATCTACTCAAATACCTCTGACATTTCATTATATCAAGTGAATAGAGAGAGAGCCTAAGAGGCTGGTGTTATCTCCTCCGCTTCTCTTGTCAGGAAAAAGTGGTGTATCTTTTGGCAACAAAACCCAAATTTCAGCAAAGACATATAAATTCCACAAAACATGAAAGGACATCTCATTTGAAGGGAAAAGTTATCAGACTGGGAGAAAAATGACTTTGTCACATTCCAATATTTGAGGGACAAGAGACTGAACTTCAGAACATATAATGGGAAGGGACAGGCAGAATCACCAAGGAACTAAAGTAAGCTAAACACTGGAGTTTCTCATTAAACGAGAGCACAGATATTGGTAAGGATGGTAAACATAATAAGAACTTTGCAGTTCATACTAAGTCTCCATATAAGGCAACAATGTGAACAAGATGAAAAGTAGTCAGCACCACAGTGCTAACAGCTACTTTAGCAGTTACATTGTGAAAAACAGAGTGTAACTATAGACAGAAGAGAAGGATGATATTTCAAAACAGACAAGTTTGTGCTGGAACTGAACAGTTTTCCATGTAAGTAACAAAGCAAGCACACAGCATGTTCCATATGCAAAAGTGAGCAAAGAGGAATGAACTCTATGAACACTATGTGTACAGAAATAGAGGTAGTTTGGTGGAATTCTAAGATGTTGAGATGAAATTAAAGGAAGGAATTTCTATCAAGCCAGGCACCATGTCTTGCTCTTAGAATACGCACATTCAAGAGACTGACGGAGAGAAATTAGGAATTTTATGTTAGCCTTGACTACATATCAATACACTACATCTTTTATTCTTTTTTCTTTATTTAAATAAATAGTCTGATTGAAAGAATATCATGAACATTAATAAGAAAACAGAAATTTAATGCCTACACAGTGATACTGCTAAAAAAAAAAAAAAACATGTCCTATAACGAAACAGGAACTATTAAGTTACAAATACCAGCTGTCATATTGAATGTTGTGACATGAATGGTTATGGTGTTGTTTGGTTGATCCTTCTTCACTTTCATGTCTCACCTTACACATCAAAAGCTTCTCTGATGACCTCGTTACTGTGCAAATATCGAGATGTGCCTTGCCTTTAATTCTATTTTTTAAAACCAGTAATCATTTATTTATCAAATGATAATTTTATTTTACTTTATCTTCAAAAATGATGAGTCTTGAGGAAATGATACCTTTATTGTTTGGGTTTGAATATTCATAAAAGCAATCAGAGAATAATCTGGGCCCAAAACACACAACAGGGTGGTTGGAGAGACTATACATGTGGCAACACAAAAGCATAGAAATGAGTAGGTTGATCTGTTTTTCTGCATAACATTGATGACTCGTTAATGATAAGAATGAGTAAAAAATTTAGATACAGTCAAGGTTTTCCTTTCCTTAATTTGAATGATTGCATATATAGCATGTGAAACTGAACTCAGACCCATGGTAAACCTTCTGCCTGAGCTTCATTAGTGCCAGGACTACAAGTTTGCACCATCTTTGTAAATATTTGGACTCTTGGCTCAATGCTTAGCACACTTTGGAAAATCCCATTGTGTTAAGAGAGAAAGTATTAGATATGAAAATCTGTGAGAATAAATCACTTCTAAACTTTGATTTTTGTGACTACAGAGAAAGATTTTGACTCTGATATAACTGAGTGTCTAAAAGTCTTAAAAAATTAATATCTCTCATCTGCAAGAATCCTTCTAATGGCTTACAGCTCTGTCTTCCAGGAGATGAGTGTCAATTGTGTCAATTGCTCTTTGTGGCAAAAAAAGGGCTTGTCTGTCAAATGTTTTGGAATTGCCAGAACTTTGAGGTTCCTGGAGAATGTTTCCTCCTGTTCATCCTCACTCTGGTCTCATAGCCTTTGCTATCTACACTAGTCCATCTCTACACACCCCCATGAACTTCTTTCTGGCGAACTTATGTATCCTGGAAATTGGTTACACTGACTCTATTATACCGAAGATATGGAGAGCCTTGTAAGTGAGATCTGTGAAATCTCTCAGTAGGGATGTACCACACAGATTTTTTTTTTTTTTTACAATTTTTGGTATGAGTGAGTGCTGCCTATTAGCAACCGTGGCCTTTGGCCTCTGTATGTCGCTTTTTCACTATGCAACCCAAGTGAGTTGAGAGGTATATGCCCATTTATCAATTGTTTCATGGGAAATAGGTTGCCTTGTAGGTTTTGGACAAAACTACTTGAAGCCCAAATCTAACCCCCCACAAGGAGTTGATAAATTCTTGGTCAACTTCCATACCACAGTGATATCCATGCTGAGCCTCACCATCTATAACTTAAGGAACAAAGAAGTCAAGGCAGCACTGAGAAGAACTCTGGGTCTGAAGAAAGTTCTGATAATAGATAGGTAATTAAGAATCCCAAAGTGCTCTTTCAAAAAGGTGCAAAGTCTGTGAATGAAAGAAAACAAAACCGCTGTGCTCTTTCTTGCTGTCTTGAAACAAACTTTAAGAAATATAACTTTATTTTAGTGTGTTCCCTTTCTTCACCGTCATGCTTAATTTCAAACAATTGTAAAGTATGCTTGCTACCAAATTACATTAGTAGATTAGTACAGTACTTAAACGTTTTCATCTGGGCAGAGTTTAAACCACATGCTATTGTCTCAGGGGCCTTGAAAATTCTCTGTATCCATTCTTAGCTCTTTGGAAATTTTCCAGAATTTGTTTGTAAATGATCAAAGTTCGTTATGCTACAATTCCATATTCCTCAGTACAAGTAAATTCATTGTATTGGACTGGAACTCCTAAGTAGTTCTCAGGACAGTGAATTTTTAGGCTCTGCTTTGTGTACCATTTGGTCAGTCCATACTTCAGTTCTGGGCGCCCAGGTCCTATGATTTTGGAACAGGAGTAGTCTTTCCTCCACTTTTTGATTTCTAATAGGGCGGTGGAAATGAATTTTAGCCAGTTTATTCTCACTATCAATATCATAGTTTTAGATGAACACACACACACACACACACAAACACAGAGAGACATACACACAGACAGGAACACACATTCACACACAAACACACACACACACACAAACACAGAGAGACATACACACAGATAGGAACACACTTTCACACACAAACACACACACACAAACACAGAGAGACATACACACAGACAGGAACACACTTTCACACACACACACACACAGACATGTACACACACACAGGAACACACATTCACACACAAACACACACACACACACAAACATACATGCACACATTATACAGGAATTGAACTGGATTTACAAGTGACAGAATACAAATATAAAAGTCAGCTAGTGTCAGATAATTATATTCAATTGCTTTTCAACAAGAAAATAAAATAAAATTAGAATCTTGAGTCTTTATGAGTATAATGAAACCAAAAACAATTCCGTTTTAGTGTGCTGAAAATATGGAAGAAATAAAAAATTACCATGACACTAAAACTACAGTAATGTTTTAGGCATGAGTCACCCAAACAGAAAGACAATAATTATATTCTTCTCAGACTCATTTTTCTGAGTCCATTTACATGCAGTAAGGACCATTCAAGTCAAAATGTTAGTAAAATAATGACCGAGATGCTGAAAACAAAGCCTAAAGATTTAAAGAGACACACAGACTTTCCATAGTCTTTAGGTGATTCTCTTATAACTTCTATTATTTTAATAGGAAATACAAAAGAAAAATACATTAAAACATTTTAACTACAAAAGGAAAATAAATTAAAATAATTTCTTTGCTCCATGATTGGGTGTTCTTACGATGACAGGCATCCTCCTAATGTTTAACTGCGTTACGCAAAGCAAGAAACACTTTTTGGTATCTGGGTCAAGTTCGAACAATCTCAATCTAAAAGAGAAAATCCAATGGGCACATCCAAACTTAGACACATTCCAGCAAAGTAATTATTTATCTTCAAATGTGTGGTCACAGAAGATAAAAATAGTAATGAATTATCACAGAACAGAATGACGTAAGATATGTAATAACTAAATGTCAACTGGATTTCTGGAATGGATACGGGTATAGAAGGTGAACAGTTTTAGAAACTTTGTTGTTATGATTTGGTCCACCTACTGTGTTACTTTTAACATTTTTTTCAATTTTCTGATTATTTGAGATTTAGTCATTGGATTGATTAAAGTATATAAAAATCAGGAATTAGGTTACGATATAAAACCATACTGTTTCCTATCAATTAAATCTGATTTCCTGTATAGTTTGAATTCTGCTTTAATTTTTGTATTTATTTATTTATTTTATTAATTTATTTATGTCTCAAATGTTGTCCTCCTTTTTGTTTTTCCCCACCGAGTACCTTACCCCTTTCTGCTTTCTTCTTTCAAAAAGTCAAAACAATAGTAGATATAAGGCATGTTTAGTCCCTGAATAGTTGTTCATTTGGACATGCATTAGAAAATCTACCACATTGATAGTGCAGACATCAGGAAATAGATTCAAAAATGCTCTTCAAAAATTAAATATTCTCCAGTTATCAGCTATCTGCTATCAGCTTGACAAAAGTGGAAGGATCCAACAATAAAAATATCCTTGTAATGTACATAGAGAAAATTGATCAGACAAGAAGGAAAACAGATAGCAACCTTCCTGGATTCAACACAAGAGAGCCTACGTTCCTGTAGTGTATTCTGTATGAGTTTATAGAGTTTATGGGCTAATACCTGGAAATGAACTCCTACAAAAACCAACAACAAACTAAACCACAAACTGCAATATTTATAAAAGCCAAACAAATATGTGGAAAGTATTATTTTCAGCTCTATATGAGAATATTAATGTTTATAAATATGTATATCAATAAAATTTTAATTTCATTCCTGCAAATATTTATTGCAATTTTTTAAATAAATAGATTTTATGTGACTCATGTCATCATTAACTTTTAGTGACTTTGACTGCATTATAGATCAATAAAGTGTTTATTTCACTGTGATAATCACTATGAATATTCATGAAAATCAAATTATGTCAACCAGGAACTGCTCTTCTGTTTTTATACTTTTGTTGTAAATATGTAAGAGTTTTCCCTGCTTGTTCACGTGTGCAACACATCCATGCCTAGTGTCCAGGAGGTGGAAGAGGGTATGAGATTCCGTGATGCTGAAATTACAGCCATTTGTGAGCTGTCACTCGGGAGCTAGGGATCAGCCCTGGGTACTCTGGAAGAACAGATAATGCTATTAATCACGGAATCATTTCTTCATCTTCAGCAAACGCCTTTTTTATGTAAATATAGTGCCTAAGCTGTCCTGTCTTCTGCATAGACCACTGTTTCCTCAAATGTGATAATTTTTTTTACAATATCTTTTTTTTTATTAACTTGAGTATTTCTTATATACATTTCGAGTGTTATTCTATTTTCCGGTATCCGGGCAAACATCCCCCTCCCCCCTCCCCTTCCTTATGGGTGTTCCCCTCCCAACCCTCCCCCCATTGCTGCCCTCCCCCCACCAGTCTAGTTCACTGCGGGTTCAGTCTTAGCAGGACCCAGGGCTTCCCCTTCCACTGGTGCTCTTACTAGGATATTCATTGCTACCTATGAGGTCAGAGACCAGGGTCAATCCATGTATAGTCTTTAGGTAGTGGCTTAGTCCCTGGAAGCTCTGGTTGCTTGGCATTGTTCTACATATGGGGTCTTGGGCCCCTTCAAGCTCTTCCAGTTCTTTCTCTGATTCCATCAACGGGGGTCCTATTCTCAGTTCAGTGGTTTGCTGCTGGCATTCGCCTCTGTATTTGCTGTATTCTGGCTGTGTCTCTCAGGAGTGATCTACATCCGGCTCCTGTCGGTCTGCACTTCTTTGCTTCATCCATCTTTTCTAATTGGGTGGCTGTATATGTATGGGCCACATGTGGGGCAGGCTCTGAATGGGTGTTCCTTCAGTCTCTGTTTTAATCTTTGCCTCTCTCTTCCCTGCCAAGGGTATTCTTGTTCCCCTTTTAGAGAAGGAGTGAAGCATTCACATTTTGATCATCCGTTTTGAGTTTCATTTGTTCTAGGCATCTAGGGTAATTCAAGCCTTTGGGCTAATAGCCACTTATCAATGAGTGCATACCATGTATGCACTGTGATTGGGTTAGGTAACTCAGGATGATGTTTTCCAGTTCCAACCATTTGCCCACGAATTTCATAAAGTCGTTGTTTTTTTTTTTTTTTTATTAACTTGAGTATTTCTTATATACATTTCGAGTGTTATTCCCTTTCCCGGTTTCCGGGCAAACATCCCCCTCCCCCCTCCCCTTCCTTATGGGTGTTCCCCTCCCAAACCTCCCCCCATTGCCGCCCTCCCCCCATAGACTAGTTCACTGGGGGTTCAGTCTTAGCAGGACCCAGGACTTCCCCTTCCACTGGTGCTCTTACTAGGATATTCATTGCTACCTATGGAGTCAGAGTCCAGGTTCAGTCCATGTATAGTCTTTAGGTAGTGGCTTAGTCCCTGGAAGCTCTGGTTGCTTGACATTGTTGTACTTTTGGGGTCTCGAGCCCCTTCAAGCTCTTCCAGTTCTTTCTCTGATTCCTTCAATAGGGGACCTATTCTCAGTTCAGTGGTTTGCTGCTGGCATTCGCCTCTATATTTGCTGTATTCTGGCTGTGTCTCTCAGGAGTGATCTACATCCGGCTCCTGTCGGTCTGCACTTCTTTGCTTCATTCATCTTTTCTAATTGGGTGGCTGTATATGTATGGGCCACATGTGGGGCAGGCTCTGAATGGGTGTTCCTTCAGTCTCTGTTTTAATCTTTGCCTCTCCCTTCCCTGCCAAGGGTATTCTTTTTCCTCATTTAAAGAAGGAGTGAAGCATTCACATTTTGATCATCCGTCTTGAGTTTCGTTTGTTCTAGGGATCTAGGGTAATTCAAGCATTTGGGCTAATAGCCACTTATCAATGAGTGCATACCATGTATGTCTTTCTGTGATTGGGTTAGCTCACTCAGGATGATATTAACCAGTTCCAATCATTTGCCTACGAATTTCATAAACTCGTTGTTTTTGATAGCTGTGTAATATTCCATTGTGTAGATGTACCACATTTTCTGTATCCATTCCTCTGTTGAAGGGCATCTGGGTTCTTTCCATTTTCTGGCTATTATAAATAAGGCTGCGATGAACATAGTGGAGCACGTGTCTCTTTTATATGTTGAGGCATCTTTTGGGTATATGCCCAAGAGAGGTATAGCTGGAACCTCAGGCAGTTCAATGTCCAATTTTCTGAGGAACCTCCAAACTGATTTCCAGAATGGTTTTACCAGTCTGCAATCCCAACAACAATGGAGGAGTGTTCCTCTTTCTCCACATCCTCGCCAGCATCTGCTGTCACCTGAGTTTTTGATCTTAGCCAATCGCACTGGTTTGAGGTGAAATCTCAGGGTTGTTTTGATTTGCATTTCCCTTATGACTAAAGATGTTGAACATTTCTTTAGGTGTTTCTCAGCCATTCAGCATTCCTCAGGTGTGAATTCTTTGTTTAGCTCTGAACCCCATTTTTTAATAGGGTTATTTGTTTCCCTGCGGTCTAACTTCTTGAGTTCTTTGTATATTTTGGATATAAGGCCTCTATCTGTTGTAGGATTGGTAAAGATCTTTTCCCAACTGTTGGTTGCTGTTTTGTCCTAACCACAGTGTCCTTTGCCTTACAGAAGCTTTGCAGTTTTATGAGATCCCATTTGTCGATTCTTGATCTTAGAGCATAAGCCATTGGTGTTTTGTTCAGGAAATTTTTTCGAGTGCCCATGTGATCCAGATGCTTCCCTAGTTTTTCTTCTATTAGTTTGAGTGTGTCTGGTTTGATGTGGAGGTCCTTGATCCACTTGGACTTAAGCTTTGTACAGGGTGATAAGCATGGATCGATCTGCATTCTTCTACATGTTGCCCTCCAGTTGAACCAGCACCATTTGCTGAAAATGCTATCTTTTTTCCATTGGATGGTTTTGGCTCCTTTGTCAAAATCAAGTGACCATAGGTGTGTGGGTTCATTTCTGGGTCTTCAATCTATTCCATTGGTCTATCTGTCTGTCTCTGTACCAATACCATGCAGTTTTTATCACTATTGTTCTGTAATACTGCTTGAGTTCAGGGATAGTGATTCCCCCTGAAGTCCTTTTATTGTTGAGGATAGCTTTAGCTATCCTGGGGTTTTTGTTATTCCAGATGAATTTGCAAATTGTTCTGTCTAACTCGTTGAAGAATTGGATTGGTATTTTGATGGGGATTGCATTGAATCTGTAGATTGCTTTTGGTAAAATGGCCATTTTTACTATATTAATCCTGCCAATCCATGAGCATGGGAGATCTTTCCATCTTCTGAGGTCTTCTTCAATTTATTTCCTCAGTGTCTTGAAGTTCTTATTGTACAGATCTTTTACTTGCTTGGTTAAAGTCACACCGAGGTACTTTATATTATTTGGGTCTATTATGAAGGGTGTCGTTTCCGTAATTTCTTTCTCAGCTTGTTTCTCTTTTGTATAGAGGAAGGCAACTGGTTTATTTGAGTTAATTTTATACCCAGCCACTTTGCTGAAGTTGTTTATCAGCTTTAGTAGTTCTGTGGTGGAACTTTTGGGAACACTTAAATATACTATCATGTCATCTGCAAATAGTGACATTTTGACCTCTTCTTTTCCGATCTGTATCCCTTTGATCCCCTTTTGTTGTCTGATTGCTCTGGCTAGAACTTATAGAACTATATTGAATAAGTAGGGAGAGAGTGGGCAGCCTTGTCTAGTCCCTGATTTTAGTGGGATTGCTTCAAGTTTCTCTCCATTTAGTTTAATGTTAGCAACTGGTTTGCTGTATATGGCTTTTACTATGTTTAGGTTTGGGCCTTGAATTCCTATTTTTTCCAGGACTTTTATCATGAAGGGGTGTTGAATTTTGTCAAATGCTTTCTCAGCATCTAATGAAATGATCATGTGGTTCTGTTCTTTCAGTTTGTTTATATAATGGATCACGTTGATGGTTTTCCGTATATTAAACCATCCCTGCATGCCTGGGATGAAGCCTACTTGATCATGGTGGATGATTGTTTTGATGTGCTCTTGAATTCAGTTTGCCAGAATTTTATTGAGTATTTTTGCGTCGATATTCATAAGGGAAATTGGTCTGAAGTTCTCTTTCTTTGTTGTGTCTTTGTGTGGTTTAGGTATAAGAGTAATCGTGGCTTCGTAGAAGGAATTCGGTAGGGCTCCATCTGTTTCAATTTTGTGGAATAGTTTGGATAATATTGGTATGAGGTCTTCTATGAAGGTTTGATAGAATTCTGCACTAAACCCGTCTGGACCTGGGCTCTTTTTGGTTGGGAGACCTTTAATGATTGCTTCTATTTCCTTAGGAGTTATGGGGTTGTTTAACTGGTTTATCTGTTCCTGAATTAACTTCGATACCTGGTATCTGTCTAGGAAATTGTCCATTTCTTGAAGATTTTCAAATTTTGTTGAATATAGGTTTTTATAGTAAGATCTGATGATTTTTTGAATTTCCTCCGAATCTGTAGTTATGTCTCCCTTTTCATTTCTGATTTTGTTAATTTGGACACACTCTCTGTGTCCTCTCGTTAGTCTGGCTAAGGGTTTATCTATCTTGTTGATTTTCTCAAAGAACCAACTTTTGGTTCTGTTGATTCTTTCTATGTTCCTTTTTGTTTCTACTTTGTTGATTTCAGCTCTGTGTTTGATTATTTCCTGACTTCTACTCCTCCTGGGTGTATTTGCTTCTTTTTGTTCTAGAGCTTTTAGGTGTGCTGTCAAGCTGCTGACATATGCTCTTTCCTGTTTCTTTCTGCAGGCACTCAGCGCTATGAGTTTTCCTCTTAGCACAGCTTTCATTGTGTCCCATAAGTTTGAGTATGTTGTATCTTCATTTTCATTAAATTCTAAAAAGTTTTTAATTTCTTTCTTTATTTCTTCCTTGACCAGGTTATCATTGAGTAGAGCATTGTTCAATTTCCACGTATATGTGGGCATTCTTCCCTTATTGTTATTGAAGACCAGTTTTAGGCCGTGGTGGTCCGATAGCACGCATGGGATTATTTCTATCTTTCTGTACCTTTTGAGGCCCGTTTTTTGACCAATTATATGGTCAATTTTGGAGAAAGTACCATGAGGAGCTGAGAAGAAGGTATATCCTTTTGCTTTAGGGTAGAATGTTCTATAAATATCCGTTAAGTCCATTTGGCTCATGACTTCTCTTAGTCTGTCTACATCACTGTTTAATTTCTGTTTCCATGATCTGTCCATTGATGAGAGTGGGGTGTTGAAATCTCCCACTATTATTGTGTGAGGTGCAATGTGTGTTTTGAGCTTTAGTAAGGTTTCTTTTACGTATGTAGGTGCCCTTGTATTTGGGGCATAGATATTTAGGATTGAGAGTTCATCTTGGTTGATTTTTCCTTTGATGAATATGAAGTGTCCTTCCTTATCTTTTTTGATGACTTTTAGTTGGAAATTGATTTTATTTGATATTAGAATGGCTACTCCAGCTTGCTTCTTCTGACCATTTGCTTGGAAAGTTGTTTTCCAGCCTTTCACTCTGAGGTAGTGTCTATCTTTGTCTCTGAGGTGTGTTTCCTGTAGGCAGTAGAATGCAGGGTCCTCGTTGTGTATCCAGTTTGTTAATCTATGTCTTTTTATTGGGGAGTTGAGGCCATTGATATTGAGAGATATTAAGGAATAGTGATTATTACTTCCCGTTATATTCATATTTGGATGTGAGGTGATGTTTGTGTGCTTTCATTCTCTTTGTTTTGTTGCCAAGACGATTAGTTTCTTGCTTCTTCTAGGGTATAGCTTGCCCCCTTATGTTGGGCTTTACCATTTATTATCCTTTGTAGTGCTGGATTTGTAGAAAGATATTGTGTAAATTTGGTTTTGTCATGGAATATCTTGGTTTCTCCATCAATGTTAATTGAGAGTTTTGCTGGATACAGTAACCTGGGTTGGCATTTGTGTTCTCTTAGGGTCTGTATGACATCAGTCCAGGATCTTCTGGCCTTCATAGTTTCTGGCGAGAAGTCTGGTGTGATTCTGATAAGTCTCCCTTTATATGTTACTTAACCTTTTTTCCTTACTGCTTTTAATATTCTCTCTTTATTTTGTGCGTTTGGTGTTTTGACAATTATGTGACGGGAGGTGTTTCTTTTCTGGTCTAATCTATTTGGAGTTCTGTAGGCTTCTTGTATGTCTATGGCTATCTCTTTTTTTAGGTTAGGGAAGTTTTCTTCTATGATTTTGTTGAAGATATTTACTGGTCCTTTGAGCTGGGAGTCTTCACTCTCTTCTATACCTATTATCCTTAGGTTTGATCTTCTCATTGAGTCCTGGATTTCCTGTATGTTTTGGACCAGTAGCGTTTTCCGCTTTACATTATCTTTGACAGTTGTGTCAATGATTTCTATGGAATCTTCTGCTCCTGAGATTCTCTCTTCCATCTCTTGTATTCTGTTGGTGAAGCTTGTATCTACAGCTCCTTGTCTCTTCTTTTGGTTTTCTATATCCAGGGTTGTTTCCATGTGTTCTTTCTTGATTGCTTCTATTTCCATTTTTAATTCCTTCAACTGTTTGATTGTGTTTTCCTGGAATTCTTTCAGGGATTTTTGCGATTCCTCTCTGTAGGCTTTTACTTGTTTATTAATGTTTTCCTGTGCTTCCCTAATTGTGTTCATGTCTTTCTTGAAGTCCTCCAGCATCATGATCAAATATGATTTTGAAACTAGATCTTGCTTTTCTGGTGTGTTTGGATATTCCATGTTTGTTTTGGTGGGAGAATTGGGCTCCGATGATGGCATGTAGTCTTTGTTTCTGTTGCTTGGGTTCCTGCGCTTGCCTCTCGCCATCAGATTATCTCTAGTGTTACTTTGTTCTGCTATTTCTGACAGTGGCTAGACTGTCCTATAAGCCTGTGTGTCAGGAGTGCTGTATACCTGTTTTCCTCTCTTTCAGTCAGTTATGGGGACAGAGTGTTCTTCTTTCGGGCGTGTAGTTTTTCCTCTCTACAGGTCTTCAGCTGTTCCTGTGGGCCTGTGTCTTGAGTTCACCAGGCAGCTTTCTTGCAGCAGAAAATTTGGTCTTACCTGTGGTCCCGAGGCTCAGGTTTGCTCGTGGGGTGCTGCCCAGGGGCTCTCTGCAGCGGCAGCAACCAGGAAGACCTGTGCCGCCCCTTCCGGGGGCTTCAGTGCACCAGGGTTCCAGATGGTCTTTGGCTATTTACTCTGGCGTCCGAGATGTGTGTGCAGGGAGCAGTCTCTTCTGGTTTCCCAGGCTTGTCTGCCTCTCTGAAGGTTTAGCTCTCCCTCCCACGGGATTTGGGTGCAGAGAACTGTTTATCTGGTCTGTTTCCTTCAGGGTCCGGCGGTGTCTCTGGCAGGGGTCCTGCCACCCCCCCACGGGAGCCCAGAGGCCTTATAGAGTTTCCTATTGGGCCAGGGATGTGGGCAGGGGTGAGCAGTGTTGGTGGTCTCTTCTGCTCTGCAGCCTCAGGAGTGCCCCCCTGACCAGGCGGTTGGGTCTCTCTCTCACCGGGTCTGGGAAAAGTCGTTGTTTTTGATAGCTGAGTAATATTCCATTGTGTAGATGTACCACATTTTCTGTATCCATTCCTCTGTTGAAGGGCATCTGGGTTCTTTCCATCTTCTGGCTATTATAAATAAGGCTGCAATGAACATAGTGGAGCACGTGTCTTTTTTATATGTTGGGGCATCTTTTGGGTATATGCCCAAGAAAGGTATAGCTGGATCCTCAGGCAGTTCAATGTCCAATTTTCTGAGGATCCTCCAGACTCATTTCCAGAATGGTTGTACTAGTTTGCAATCCCACCAACAATGGAGGAGTGTTCCTCTTCCTCCACATCCTCGCTAACATCTGTTGTCCCCTGAGTTTTTGATCTTAGCCATTCTCACTGGTGTGAGGTGAAATCTCAGGGTTGTTTTTATTTGCATCAAATGTGATAATTTAATGTTAAACACACACCTACCTGCTTCTTTTCTTCATATATATACATATGTATATGTAAATGTATATGAATATGTATATATGTATATTCACACAGACACACACACTCACACACACACACACTCACACACACACACAGACACATGCATAACTGCTCTTACCTTCAAGTTTACTTACTTATTAAATCACACACACAGAACTGCTTCTTACTTTCAAGTTTACTTAGTTACACACACACACACACACACACACACACACACACACTTGCTTCTTACCTTCAAGTAGACTTAGTAATTTTCATAGTTATTTGTTTGTTTATTCACTTTAAATGCTACACACTGCCTCCAGTTCACCCCTCTCACAATCCATCCCCCAGTCCTTTCTCCTCTGAGCCGGAGGGGACCCCATGGGTATTTCCTCACCTTGCATATCTACTCTCTGTGATCACATGCTCTGCTTCTGAGGCCAGATACAGCTGGCTAGATGGATAGGGGTGGGGAGGTGGAGGTCATATCCAAAAATAGGCAGAGTGCTTGGGTAAGAGATGCCCATGAATCAATGGGTGTTTCCTTAGCTGAGAATCAGAGCCTCAGTGATAAGGACCTGAAGAAGCCATCTCCTATAACCATAGAGCAACCCAGTGGATTGATAGAGACACCAACTTTTGATCCAAAATTTATTCTTACCACTAGAAATGAAAGGGCAGTGCATAGAGCAGAGAGAGTGGAATGATTAGCCAATGGTTAGTGCAGATTGAGAACCACTCCATGGATGAACACCAATCACTGACGCTGTTAATGACACTCTGTTTTGCTTGCAGAAAGGAATCTAGCATGACTGCCCTCTTGGAGACTCCACTAAGATGCTAACTCAGACAGAGGAAGACATCAACCATCCAAACCACGGGTGGAGCTTGGGGACTCTGATTGAAGAAAAGAATGAAAAGGATTATGGCTTCTAAGGGCATAGGCACTCCACAGGCTTTGTCTTCATATGGGTACTGAACAACTAGAATTGGGATTTCCCAAAACATGATGTCGATAGATGGGACATCTGTGTCTTTAAAATTCATTTATTTATTAACTCACTTTACATCCAAATATCGGTGCTCCATCTTCAGGGTAGGCCAATACCTATTGTCGGGGAAATCCGTAAAAAGACAAAGCTACACATTTCCTACCTATATCCTGGGGGCTCAGGTTCAGTCCAAGTTCTCTATTTGGCAAACACCAAGAGTCACCGTGACTTGACTCTACTGGTCTGCCTGTGGAGTCCCTCATATCATCTGGGCCTCAATTCTTCACTTGTTTTTTTTAAAGACACCCCAAGCTCCAGCTAAGGTTTGGTGGTGAATTATTACACTTGTTTCTCTCAGCTGTTGGGTAGAGTCATTCAGAGGACAGTTAGGCTAGGTTTCTGTCTGCAAGCATGATAGAGTATCTTTACTAGTGTCTAGGATCAGTGCTTGCCCTTGGGGTAGGTCTCAATCTGTGCTAACAATTGGTTGGACATTCCTTCCATGTCTGCTCTATCTATCTTTGTCTCTGAAGGTCTTGTAGGCTGTGTTGATTTTAGATTGAAGGTTTTGTGGGTGGATTTTTGTCCTTGTCACATAATTGGGAGTCATGCCTGGCTACAGAAGTGGCCAATTAAGGATCTTTATCCCCACTGCTAGAGTCACCCCAATAGACACCCTGGAGATTCACCTTTCCCAGGTCTCTGGCACTTACTAGAGATGTGTACCCCACACTTTTGATTTCCATTCCCCTTTCCCTGGTTTCACTATACCTAATTCTTCCAAACCCACTATACTTAATTCCACCTACCCACTCCCTTCTCCTCCTCTCCTCCCATTCAGATTCCTCACTCCCTCCATCTTCCTCAATATCTATTCTGCTAAATGCATTTTAAAGTCAATATATAGGAAAAAAACTCTGAGTAAGTATAGGAAGTATTTCATAAGTAATTGTGGTTGTGTTTAGGAAAGATACGAACATATTAAATATTATAGGCCTCAAAATTACTACATATATTGTTAGTAGAGACACTGTCTTAATTACATTCAACATGAAGGAATACCATTTATATATACTATTAAGTTATACAAGGCAATCTGTTAAAATTGTTACACACATCGCACAACTTTATTACTTTTAAAACTCTCTTTATTGCAAATATTTACACAATGAAAAGTACAAAGGTTTAAACTCATGTGAGTGTACTTTGTTGTAAAGTTAAAGTTTATATATACAGGTTGACGATAACAATAATCACAGTTTCACAGGAGATAAATACATCAGGGTGTTCTCTATTAACTTACCTGTCTTCTTTCTTTTATTCCTGATGAAGACTCATCTCATTTGCAGCCCCTGCTGTGAGGGATGGATCAGAAAATTCCTGAGTGTCTACATCACAGAATACATTGATAGAAAAGATAAAAGACAACATCTCTAAAGAATATATGCAATCAAAACTTTCTCGTAGATCTTGAAATGAAATGCAAAGAACAAACCCACATCTTTGCTATACTGATATCTGGTAATTGTTGTATTAAATAAGGATTTTGGAGTTTATCATTTGAAGTAGGTACACAATATTTTCACTGTTCTGTTCACTCCATAGCTGTGCCCCCTTTGTTGCCAAAATCATTGCAAAAACTTGAATTGGAAAACAGAATTTTTGAATACATATTTAGGAATATATATAAAGTCCCATATAAAGAATGTACAATAAGAAAACGTAATAAAATAATCACTCAATTAAAGATCTGAAGTGAAAACACTAGCCTTTGGGAAACAGAGAAAACCTAAGAAATTGAATCATATATCACAGGAATGGTCCATTGGAAAAAATATTATCCAGAAGAATCTCATCCACTCCACGTTCCTAGAACATTTCTACCCATGCCAAGTCCTGACTAACTTTCTCCATTCAGAGCATGTAACCACTAAGGAAGCAAATGATGTCTCTAGCTGTAGAGAGATGGAGTACATAAAGGTTTCCCCTGTGTAACAGGAGACACTCCTGGAACATGCGCCCTTGAATCTGGTCAATGTAAGGAAAGCTGTTCAACAGGTGGGCCATGGCAGTCCTCAGTAACATCATCATTAGGCCCTCCATGAAAAATCTCTTGTCTCCTGGAGAGCCCTAGCTACTTCTGTGTTGTCACAAGTGTTATCGTGTCTTCAACTGCACCTCGGATATTCCTTCAGTACCTCTAGAGTATACTAATTGATCTGTAATTTATAGTAAACAGCCATTTGGGAGGGAGAACAAAGAGGATGAAGATATCAGGGATGGGGAGAAGAAGCTGGCCTTCTGTCTTGGTATAAAAAAGGAAGAAATACATGGCCCTTGGGAATACTGATTGATGTTCCACTGAAGAGATAGCCTTGATCTGAGCATTCCACATATGGGAATTGGGAGATGTCATACTATTAGAAGCATCTGGACTTCCCTCGTTGTAATGGTTCCTGAAAGACAGAGAGTTAAATCATTAATTTCTTTATTCCAAAAAACCAGGGGTTAGAATGGGCACAGTTGTTTTCCTGAGAGCTCATGGCTTTTACTATTTTTGCCCTGAAGGAAAAGGTGCTAAGGAGGAAGGCAAAGACAAGTATTGTGTCCGCAGCTCAGTGTAAACTCCTCCATGATTTGGATTCCAATAGTGCAGTTTGTGTCTGACACTGACATCTGGGAGAGAGAAGTGTTTCTAGTTGAGACTTCACCATCTTAGTCTTTCCACTAGGATTACTCTGATTACCATTCCCTGACAGTGACCCTTTAGATTTCTGAGTCAATGTGTATAATTAGCTGACAGATTTCTTTTCTTTAATTTCTTTCATTTTTTAAAAAAATTAGCAAATTTTATTGCTTTTTAATTGGATATTTCTATATTTGCATTTCAACTTTTATTATATTTCCCAGTTTCCTGTCCATAAGAACCCTTACTGGTCCCCTACCCCTCTTCTATAACCTCCCTTAGTGCACCTTGATATTCTCTTGAACTGAGAGTTAAAACTATGTTCTACCAGGAACTTCTCCTTCCATTGGTTCCCAACAAGGCCATCCTCTGCTTCATATGCAGTTGGAGCCATAGGTCTGTCCATGTACAGTCTTTGAATATTGGTCTAGTACCAGAATGCTCTGGTTCATTGGCATTGTTGTTCTTATAGGGTTGGAAGCCCCTACAGCTCTTGTACTCCTTTCTCAAAATCTACCAACAAGAGGTTCGTTTTCAGTTCACTGGTTTGCCACTATCATTCACTTATGTATTTGACAGATTCTAGCTGTGTCTCTCAGGAAACACCTATAACTGGTTCCTGGCAGCATGTACTTCTTAGCTTCTTCAATCTTATCTGGTTTTCGTGGCATATATATATATATATATATATATATATATATATATATATATATATATATATATATTTTTTTTTTTTCTATGAGGACTTAATGCTCAGAATGGGATTTCTTCAGTTTCTGATCTAAATTCATAAATATTTTTGTTCCCCCTTTTAAAAATGGGTGAAGCATGCACATTTTCGATGTTCTTCTTGGGCTTCAATTGGTCTGTAGTCTGCATATTCGGTAATTTGAGCTTTTGTGGCAATATCTATTTTAGGTGATTTCATACAATGTATGATTTTCTGTGGTTGTGTTAACTTAGTTAGTATTATATTTTCTAGTTCAATCCTTTTGTCTATGAATTTCTTGAAATCATTACTTTTGATACCAGAATAGGACACCATTGTGTAGATGAACTACATTTCTTTATCCATTCCTCTCATGAGTGCCATTAGGGTTCCTTCTAGCTCCTGGTATCATGAATAAGGCTGCTATGAACATAGTTGAGCATGTGTTTTCAAAAGAAATATTAAAGAATATAGCCATACCTGAACAGATTTCTGTCACAGGTTTTTGTTAGTGTTCTCACTCTGTGTAATTTCACTATAGTGTCAAGCAATATTGTTAGTATATCTGAGTCATTCATCACATTAAATCATCCACTTACCTTCAGCATGTTCAAATTAACAACATCCATATGGTAACCTGTACCAACTTTTAATTTAATTTCCTTTTCTGCCCTATTACTATTTGATGCCATTTTTCTAGTGTTTACCATGGATTTGTAAATAAACATGCTTATGTAGTCCACTCATAATCACTTGTAAATATTCTTCAACAACTTTCACTCAATATGAAAGTTCAGGTCTTTTACACTTTTTGTTTACAATTGCATGAAGCACTTCCCTGCATGAAGTCTTCTACAACTCTGCTTTGTCTTCCATAAGTGTTCTTCCTCTGCTGCCTGTCACATAAACAGCTTTCAGTTTTAGGTCTGATTAGAACTAGCACTTTGTAACAACTTTGTTTTTTTTGCCTAAGTTTCAATGGAACAAACTGTTAGTAGATAATTTATTGGTGCAAAACATATCATTTTATTATTTCATATAAAGAGCAATTATAAAATGGTTGATGTGTAGCAGAGGCAAGCCTAGAACACGTGATCCTCCTGCCTGTGCCTCCTTCAGCATATCTCCCCTGAGAGACACAGCAAAAATACAACAATTACATTGGCGAATGCCCGCAGCAAACCACTGAACTGAGAACGGGACCCCCGTTGAAGGAACCAGAGTAAGGACTGAAAGAGTTTGAAGGGGTTCAAGACCCCATATGAACAACAATGCCAAACAACCAGAGCTTCCAGGAACTAAACCACTACCCAAAGACAACACATGGACTGACGCCGGGCTCCAACCCGGGAGAAGGAAGCTGGTCTTCTGTCCTGGTATAAAAGAAAAGAAGAAATATGTGTTTGTTGGAAAAACACCCTGTGCAGATGGCTTTTGTTCTTTTGCTCTATGGGTTAACCGAGCTCATGGAGAAGTTGCTGAATATCCTAAAGACCTTTGGACAGATGGTAAAGTTTCTAGATACACCTTTTTTAGATTTCGATGATCCTGGAGATTGTATGGCTGATGGTATATGTTTCACAGGAAGAGTCCTAGAAACAGATTGATTTTTAGATGCTTTAGAAGATGTGGAATTGTTCTGATATACTTGAGGTAATGGCACAAGGTCTAAATGATTTTTTTTGGATGCGTGCTTTCCCTCAAACTATTGCAAATATAAAAAGAAATATATATTTTTGAAAATTAATTTGCACAATGACAAATCACTTTGAGAATGGAGAAGATTTTCTGGAGCCCTTAGAGACGGGTTAAGAAATTACCTGAAACACTGGGGCAGACGGTGAACATGTCCTTTTGGTAGAAGGAGGAGTTACTTGAGCATCTTGGGTCAATATGGAATGTCCATCATGCCCTTGTAAGGATTGGCAACTTGCCACATTTCCTTTGTCATTTTTGGCAAATTCTATGGCTTTTTGGACAGATGTACAATGTGTGGAACACACCTGAGGAGGAGTTGTAGCATTTGGTACTCTTTGGCAGCACATGATCCCTTTTGGCAAAAGGGGGAAGGTTGAAACTTTCTTCCTTATAGGACAAACTTCTCAAGACTCCATCAGAAGGATCAAATCTTAAACCTTTGTTTATAGAAACTGTGTGCCTGTGGTCCGTTTTGATAGAAAGAAAATGTCGACTATTTCTCCCCAGAGTGGACATGTGAAATAAATCTACTTGGGTAGCTGGGGATAGTGGTAAGCATGCTGTTCAGATGCAGTAGATCCTAAGATATCCTTCTCAGATGAGGAAGGTCTTAATGTACTGTGTATATGTGTGGATATCCTGACTGTGACGTCAGAATGGGGGTTAGGTATTAGAGCTACCTCTGAAGATGTGACCTCTCCTAGAGCATCATGGATATATGTGAGAGTTCTCAGAGCCTCGTGAGCAGATAAGGATGTTTCTAGATATTGTTGTGTAATTGTGGAAATTCAATGAAAAATTTCTTCTAATGGAGAAGTGGAAACAGACTTTCATGTAGAAGTGTCAGGTTCCCTGAGCTGCTTGATAGGCAAAATAGGTTCCAAGGCCCCTTCAGAAGATTAAGTAAAATCCAGAGCCTTTAAGGAATTTGTCAGAAGTTCTGGGTCTGCTTGTGCGTATAAAGAAAGACTGGCAACCATTTGTGCATATTTGGAAGAGTGTGTAGCATATTCTGTATTTGGGGAAGTTTGTTGATATTGAGGAGATAAGGAAGTTCCCATAGCCTCCTGTGAAGTTTGTGGAGGTCATATGCATTCTTTTGCAAAAATGGAATCCAAAGAGTCTGTTTCATTAGATGTAGAGAATGCTACAGACACTGGTGTTTGCATATCATGTTCTCCCACTCCTCGTTCACATATGGTTGGATCCATAACCTTCTCTACAAATGTCCTAAAATATCTTTTGTACATGTGTCATATCCACAAGACATTTCTAAAGATGTGGCTGTGGGTAGAACTCCTTTTGTAGATGTTTGTTTTCCCAGTCTTCTTATGAGATAGAGTACTATTCATAGAATCCTGTTCAGTTTTGGGAAATTCTAGCATCAGTCTTCTTATGAGATAAAGTACTATTCATTGAATCCTGTTCAGTTTTGGGCAATTCTAGCATCTCTGATGTATATGTGGAAAATTTTTGAGACTCTCCTTTCAGGACAGAATGAACTAGAGTCCCGTGAGGAGGTAGGGGATGTTTTATCTTCTGTGTGCATTGTATTAATATGGAGTCTGCATGGCTCATTGACTGCGTGTTGTGAGAAATTGGGCTCTTTTGGGTCTGATGACAAGTCAGGAGGGTCCTTTTCAGTGGTAGAGGATATTTGAATAATTGTCTGTTGTATAGGAACATTGGAATTACTGGGGGAGATGGTGAGGGTGCTAGAAAATATTTTTATGTGCAGAATGCACAAGAGTCCCTTGGGTGAACTCAGTATTTTCTTCCACATCTTGCATGGGTGTGGAACTCTCAAGAACCCCTTCTGAAACTGGCAGTGGTCCGAGATTTAATGGTGTACATTGAGAAAGTTTTGTCTCTGCTTGGGCTGGTATGTGTGTTTTGAGGTTCACTTGGGGATTTGTGACTGTATTTTGTCACCCTTGGAACATAAGTGGTGATTTAAGCCCATTTTAAATAGTGGAGGTCTGTGAAGGTCCTCTTGGTTTTACAGGGAAGTTCTGAAATCTCCTTTGTCAGCAGAATCAGGTGTCAAACTCATTTTTCACGAAGCAGATTACATAATGCACTGTGGTGGAGATGGCAGATTGCATAAGGCACTTTGGTGGAGATGGGGGACAACTATGACAGACTTTGTGTGTGGACATAGCTCTCTGTCAAGCTTTGGCAGCTGGCTAAGGTATTAAAGTCTCTTGTGGAGAGGGGTCTGGACTTAATTCATTTCTGTAATAGGAGAAATCACTGAGATTACCTTTAAGAGAAGAAGTTTTGCATTCCTATTTGTCTGATGTGGCCTGTTGAATCTCCACTTGAACAGAGGTGTCTTCTCCAACACACTTTGGAGGAGAATTGGAAAGATTGGAGACCTGCAGGATAGGGAATGAACATTTGAAACTCCTTTGAAAACTCTGTGGAACAGAGAGCTGATCACACAGAAGAGTAAGCAAAACTGAGACCTCAGGGAAGCAGAGATTGTCACTTCTGCCCACCTGTGCCCATATCCCTAGCCAAAGAGTAAACTACAGAGTGCCTCTGGACACATGTATATAAGAGCAGTCAAGCTGCAGGAGCCCTGCAGTCCAAACTGCACCTGGATCTGAATTGGTCCAAAATGCATCCTACACCCAAATCTTGTGTGTGGTGGGAAAGACTTAGACCATCAGAGGGGCAGAATTCCCTGAGAACTCTGCTCACATTCCTGACACAAGAAAAAACCACCTAGCTCCATCTGGGACTACTGTGTATAGGGACCTAGGAGCTGTAGGGGCAGGACATTTCTGCTTGCAGCTCTCATGGAAAGCGGAAAGCAGGCCGGGGAGGAGTGACTTCAGGCCTGAGACCAGAGGTGAAACCAACTTTTCTGTTCATAATGTCCTGCCTGATGGACTCAGAACATGCAAAGTCAGAATTTCCATTGGGACCTAGCGCTTCCAGTTTCTAGTTTTCACCTGATCCTCACTGATCCTGGCCCAGAACTCCCTGCTCCTAGATGCTGTGGGAGAGAGAACTGATCACCCAGGAGTGTAGGCTATACTGAGACTACAGGGCAGGAGATACGGACACTTTCGCCCACGATTGCCCACATCTCTGGCCCTAGACAAACTGCATAGTGCTCTGGAAACAGGAATATAGAAAGAGTAAAGCAGCAGGACCACCATGTTCCGGACTGTGCCTAGATCTGAACTGAACTGATCAAACCCCTCCCTGCACCCAAATGCTGAGGGTGGGGGAAACTATAACTTCAGAGGAACAGACACTCCTGGGAATCCAGAGGAGTCTATTCTCTGCCAAGATTCCTGACTCAACAGGAAAACAACTTGTGCCATCTGTACCACCCCCCCCCACAGAGGAACCAAGGAGAAGTAGGTGCAGGTTCTGCTAGTTCCTACCCACAGGACAGCTGAAAGTCAGTGAACAGGAGCAACTACATGCCTGAGAGCAGAATACTCTGTTCCCATAACTGGAATCTACATACATAAAAGAAATCTTACTGAATGTGAAAGCACACATTGCACCTCACATAATAAGAGTAGGAGATTGCAACGCCCCACTCTCGTCCATAGACAGGTCATGGAAACTGAAATTAAACAGAGACATAGACAGACTAAGAGAAGTTATGAACCAAATGGACTTTACAGATAATTATAGAAGATTCTATCCTAAAGCAAAATGATATACATTATTCTCATGGCACTTTCCCCAAAATTGGCCATATAATTGGTCATAAAACAGGCCTCAACAGATACAGAAAGATAGAAATAATCACATGCATCATATCAGTCCACCACGGAATAACGGTGGTCTTCAATGACAAAATGGAAATAATGTACACATGTACATGGAAGTTAACAATACTCTACACAATGATAACCTAACCAAGGAAGAAATAAAGAAAGAAATTAAAGACTTCTTAGAATTTAATGAAAATAAAGGTACAACATACCCAAACTTATGGGACAAAATGAAAGCTGTGCTAAGAGGAAAACACAGAGCACTGAATGCCTGCAGAAAGAAACAGGAAAGAGCATATGTCAGCATCTTGATAGGACACCTAAAAGGTCTAGAACAAAAAGATGGAAATACATCCAGGAAGAGTGAAAGGCAAGAAATAATCAAACTCAGAGGTTTAATCAGCCAAGTAGAATCAAATACGACCATAGAAAGAATCAGCAGAACCAAAGTTGATTCTTTTGAAAAAATCAAGAAGATAGATAATCCCTTGGGCAGACTAAGGAGAGGACACAGAGAGTGTGTCGACATTAACAAAATCAGAAATGAAAAGGGAGACATAACTACAGATTCAGAGGAAATTCAAAAAACCATCAGATCTTACTACAAAAGCCTATATTCAACAAAACTTAAAAATCTGCAGGAAATGGACAATTTCCTAGACAGATACCAAGTTCCAAGGTTAAATCAGGAACAGATAAACCATTTAACAACCCTATAACTCCTAAATAAATAGAAGCAGTCATTAAAGGTCTCCCAACCAAAAGAGTCCGGGTCGAGATGTGTTTAGTGCAGAATTCCTTATTAATAATAGCCAGATGCTGGAAAGAATCCAAATGCCCCTCAACAGAAGAATGGATGCAGAAAGTGTGGTACATCTACACAATGGAATATTACTCAGCTATCAAAAACAATGACTTTATGAAGTTCATAATCAAATGGCTGGACTGGAAAATATCATCCTGAGTGAGGTAAACCAATCACAGAAAAACACACATGGTATGCACTCATTGATAAGTGTCTATTAGCCCAAATTCTTGAATTACCCTAGATGCACAGAACACATGAAACTAAAGAAGGATGACCAAAATGCAAATTGCTCTCTCCTTCTTTAAAAGGGGAACAAGAATACCCTTGGGAGGTAATCGGGAGGCAAAGATTAGAACAGAGGCAGAAGGAACGTCCATTCAGAGCCTGCCCCACATGTGGCCCATACATATACAGCCACCAAATTAGATAAGATGGAAGAAGCAAAGAGGTGCATGCCAACAGGAACCAGATGTAGATCTGTCCTTAGAGACACAGCCAGAATACAGCAATTTTGTAGGCGAATGCCAGTAGCAAACCACTGAAGGAAACAGAGAACATACTGGAAGAACTTGAAGGGGCTCGGGACCCCATATGTACAACAATGCCAAGCAACCAGAGCTTCCAGGGACTAAGCCACTACCTAAAGACTATACATGGACTGACCCTGGACTCTGACCACATAGGTAGCAATGAATATCCTAGTAAAAGCACCAGTGGAAGGGGAAGCCCTGGGTCCTGCTAAGACTGAAACCCCAGTGAACTAGACTGTTGGGGGAGGGCAGCAATGGGGAGAGGGTTGGGAGGGGAACACCCATAAGGAAGTGGAGGGTGAGGTTTTAGGGTGATGTTGGCCTGGAAACCAGGAAGGGGAATGACAGTCAAAATATAAATAAGAAATACTCAGGTTAATAAAGATAAAATTAATGAGGACAGATAAACACATACTAGTTTTCACTTCTTCATAATTTCAAGAAGAACCTGAAAGAGAATTTGTAATGTTCCAGAGACAAATACGGGAATTTAAATTAGTCGGAATAAATATGTTGTTAAAATTTTCTGCCCTCTGTTATTTAATAATTCTGACTATTCGTGCTATGAATGAAAACACAGTTGTGTAATGTCTACCAATCCCCAAAGCCTGAATCATTGTGAAAACTGTCGTATTTCTCCCTAATATGGTTCTTTGGTCACCATCCTTTTCATTGCCCATCTAAATTCTCTGTTTCTCAAGTAGATCAGAGGACTATGTGAGGGTATCTCGCTCATGTAGAAGACCAAGGAACTTTCTGTCCTTGCATGTATTTGCTCTTGGGAGCATGTAAATAAAACTTTCAGTTCCAAGAACAAAACATGGCCATCCAATGGGACCCCCATGAACCAAAATCTTTCTTTCTGCAATCAGTGACCTTTAGCACACTGGTAACAACGCAGACAATAATATAAAGGATTAATCCTGGAATAATAATAATAATAATAATAATAATAATAATAATAATAATAATGGAATAATGCCCTGGAGGGATCATTGACTAAGGAAATAAATTTTGAGCCGTGTTTTTCATGGGATATTGTATCCATGAAATCAAATTACCTTACACATAAAAATTACTCACGCTGTCAAGGCTTCACAGAGAGAGGTGAGAACTAGAGTGAGGATGTTTAGCTTATGCATGACTAACACACACACACACACACACACACAAACACACACACACACCACACACCCACACACATGCACACACACACACACACACACAAACACACACTCACAGAGACATAAACACACATACACACATCTCTGAGGTCTGATTCTTAGAGTGTCCAGGTGCACACCAGGTGTGTAAGGATGAAGTGGACCCAGGAACATGTCGGTCAGCAGAATCTTGGTCTGCCTGCAAGTGAGTTAGGAGTTCCTCCAAGGAATTCAGTGTCGCAGCTCTTTTAGAAGGTATTTGGTGATGGCTGTGTGCATATATTTTACTCAGGGTGGACAAGGTCTACACAAATCTTTCAGAGCAGGAAGAGGTTTTCGGGTGCATTTACATTGATGGAGGCCTCATTTGGTTGACCTTCTTTAATCTCTGTCCCAGCCTCGGTCTGTTGTTCAGGAATTTCCATTTGACATCCTCAGAAACCGACTCCACTTAATGTGCCCCATCCCCACCCCTGAGGTCTTGCTTGCTCGATTTCAAGGGATTGCTGGTTTGGACTCTGCATTCTACATCATATTAAATCCTCAGGAAGGTGGCCCTCTAGATGACATGAATTAAGCAGTTCAGTGAGTTTCTGCATTAACCTGTATGTTCTCTAATTGTGGCCGGTTCTCTCTGCACCGCACTCCTCAGTCGCCCTCATGCATTTGTGGATTGTAGATAGAATAAGATTTACATCACAGCTGATACCATCCTTTGGTAAACACGCACCACGTTTGTGTCTCTAGGTCACAGTTCCCTCTCGGTTTTTTTGTTTTTGTTTTTGTTTTTTTTTTCATTAGTTTTTATAGTTTCATCCATTTTCTCTTAAGCTTCATGATGTCATACCGCTACCAAGGATGTCAAATCCTGCCCCCATGATATGATGTCCCCGACCCAATGATGTCATGCCCCACCCCACCCCATGATGACTTGCCCCACCTCAATCTCACACCCCCCGTCCTTGTAATGTCATTTCCCCGGTCCCTTCCTGGCCAGAATGGTTGTACCTATTCATCAGGTAACATTCTGAATGCTCCCCTGTCACCACACTCCTCCAGGCTTCCCCCATTTTCAGTCCCTCCTTCTATCCTCTCTCCTTCTTCTCTGAGAAAGTGGAGGACCCCTCTGGGTGCAACCCTTCCCCTAACACATCAAATCTCTGCAGGACTAGATTCATCGTCTCCCACCAGGTCCTGAAAACGCAGCCCGGGTAGAAGAACAGGATCCACAGACAGGCAATGGATTTAGTGAACCCAGGTGAGGACCATTGTGCTCCTCTGCCTCTCTCAGTCCTTCCCTCAGCTCTTCACTGTGACTCACTGAGCTCCATCCGGTATTTGGCCGTGCGCCTCTGTTTCTGTGTTAGTTGGCTGCTCGGTGTGGCCGTGCAGAGGACAATAATGCTACCCTCTTGTCTGCAGACCCAGGAAAGTACCATTAATAATGTCAGTGTTTGCCGTCTGCCCATAGAATAAGGATCACATCCGGCCACTTATCCTGTCGCTATTCCCTCATTTCCTCTTCCATCTCTGTCCCTGTGCTTCTTACACAGAGGGCAATTTCTGGGTCAAAATTTTGGGGATGGGTTTCTGTCCTTATCCTTCCACCTTAGGTCTTCCGTGGCTACGGAAAGTGACCATTTCAGTATCCGTATCCCCACTTCTACGAATCTCAACTAAAGTCTCCCTCATGGATGCCGGTGTAGCCTCACCCATCACAGATTGCAGGCAAATCATAGATATAGCACCCACCCTGGACAGTCACTGATTTCTCTTTATTCTCTTGGCCCTCTGTCCCTCTTGCTCATCTCTCCCAAGAAATGATTCTCAAACCTCATTTCCCGTCACATCCCCTCAGCCACCCAATCCTTTCCTTCCATCTGCCTCCTCTCATTACTTTATTCCTCTTTCTGAGTGAAAATCAAGAATTTTCTTAGGTCTGTCTTCATGTTTAACCTCTTTGTTTCCGTAGATCGTAGTGTATGAATTCTGTACTTTATGGCTTCTACCCTCCTTAAGTGACTATGTACATGTTATTTTGGGTCTCAGTTACCTCATTCAGAACAATACTTTCTCATTCAATATACTTCACCGCATCTTCACAATGTCCTTATTTTTCATAGCTGCGTAGTACTCCGTAGTGTAAATGAACCACATTTTCTCTTTGGTTGAGGATCATCTGGGTTATTTCTATTTCCTTCTCATTATTATGAAAGCAGTTAGGAACCTTATGTAGCACATGTCCTGCTGTATGGCAGAGGTCTTTTCAGATATAAGGCCAAGAGCAATATAGCTGGGTCTTTAAGAAGAATATTCCCCATTTTCTCAGAATCCACTAAATAGATATCCAAAGTCATTATTCAGATTTGATCTTCCCCCAGCAAATATTATTTGAATCCTGATATTTATCTGCTTCCTTAAAGGAGTTTTCCCCTGACTAGACCTCTATCATGGATTAAGGAGATCGCATATGAACCTTTTGTCCATTTTAACAGTTCAGTAAGTGCTAGAGACTATGACAGGAGCCAGAGGGGAAAGTTGATACTGGAGGATTGAGGTTGGGATAGGTAGAGAGGCAGAAGAGGGTAAGAGAGGTATAATATTATTACTATATAATAATTTAATATACTAACAAAATATATTAATATTAATTATATTATATCATGATATTAATATATAATAATTTGATATGTTAATACAATTTATCTGTATTTATTATACCAATATAATTTAATATATTAATATGATATATTGATATTTATTATATATTATCATAATATTGATATATAACAATTTAATGTTAATATACTATATGGATATTAATATATTATTTTAATGTTATTATATAAAATTTAATGTATTAATTTATTATAATATTTTTATATGTATACACACACACACACATATATATATATATGTATATATTGCATGATATGTAACTTCCACAAATTTAACTCCAAGTGGAGCTCGCAAGATAATGGGAAATGCTGAGGGTAGAATATTTTTTTTTTCAATTCAGATTGCTTATATGGTGGATCACTTTGATGGGTTTTCATAGATTGGTCAACTCTTGCAGCCTCAGGAGGAAGCCTATATGATGGCACTGAATGGCGGTTTTGATATGCCCTTGGATATTATTTTTGAGCATTTTACCTAGTATTTTTTCCACCAAAGGGAAATTGGTCTGAAATTCTTTCTTTGTTGAGTCGTTTGGGATTTAGGTGTATGGGCGACAGTTGTGTCATGGAATCAGTTTGGCAATTTTCCTCCTGTTTCTGTTTTTTGGAGTAGACTGAGAATTCTTTTACAATCTTGTAGGAGTCTGCACTCAAACAATCTGGCCCTCGGGCTCTTTCAGTGGGGAAACTTAATTAATGTTTTTGTCTCTTTAGGTGTTGTAGATGTATTTACATAGTTTATCTAATCTAAATTTACCTGTGGTCAGTGTAATCAGTCTACACAATCATCCACTCCATTCAGAGTTTCTAATTTTGGAGACAGCAGGTTTTTGAAGTGAGACTTAACGATACTGTGACTTTCATGAGTGTCCATTGATACGACTCCCTGTACTTTTCTGACTTTGTTATTTGGATGCTGTCTCTCCACCTATTACATTATCTGTCTAAGGGTTTGTCTGTCTGGTTGATTTTCCCACGGAACCAGTTCTTCTTTTTGTTGATCTTTGTATTCTCTTTGTTTCTGATGGATCACTTTCACCCCGAATCTGATCACTTCTTGCTGTCTCCTCCTTTAATATGTATTTGCTTCTTTTTATTATAGAGATTTAGGGTGTGCTGGGAGGTTGCTAGTTTGGGGGGTCTCCGGTTTCTTTATGAAAGTACCCTGTGCTGCATATGCTTGTTCCTATTAGCACTGCTTTCCTTATGTCCCTTAAGTTTGGAGAAGCTGTGCCTTCATTTTCATTTAATTCTAGGAATGCTTTTTTTTTTTTTCATGTCTTTTCAGGACTGGTGGTTCTTCAGTTGCGAGCTACTGAATTTCAATGAGTTTATACACTTTTTCTTATTTTTGAAGTCCAGTTTTAATCCATGGTAATCTAAGAAGATCCAATTGTTAGCGCAGTCTTTCTGTATCTGTTGTGGCTTGTTTAGAGTGGGAGAACATGGTCAGTTTAGGATAAGGTTCCATGAGGTACTGAAAAGAGAGTGTGTAGTTTTGTGTTCGTGTGAACTATTCTGTAGATATCAGTGAGGTCAATTTAATTGAACCCTGTATAAGTTACATCATTTATTTTTTTAAATTTCTGTCTCAATGGCCTGCCCTTTGTGAGAGAGGCAGAGTGATATTCTCCACTATTAATATGTGAGGTTTGATGTGATATTTAAGCTTCAGCAATATTTCTCTCACCAATGTTGATTCTTTTGTCTTTGGAATATAGACATCCGGAATTGAGATGCCATTTTGGTGGATTTTTCCTCTGATGCATATGAAGTGTCCTTCCCATCTCTTTTCATTACTTTTGGTTGAAAGTCTGATTTGCTGGATGTAAGGATGGCTACACCATCTTGTTTCTTGTGTCCATTTGCTTGGAAAACCTTTTTTAACCCCTTAGTCTGAAGTTGTGTCTATCTAGGTTGCTAGATTGTCTTTCTTGAGTGCAACGGAAGGATGGATCCTGTTTTTAAATCCATTGTTTTAGCCTGTGTCCTTTTGCTGTTGTGTAGAGGCCATTTATGCTTAAAAATATTAATGAGATGTGATATTTACTTCATGCTATTTTGATGTTACGGGAGCAGTGCTTTTTTTTTGCTTGCATGCGTTTTGGTTTTTGTTTTTTCGATCGGGATGTTTGAATGTGTTTGTGAGTATTAGATCTGTTCTGTAGGGTGCATGGATTTTTGGTTTGCATGTTTTTGTTTTTGTTTTTTTGGGAGCTGTTAGAGTATGCATGTGAATATGAGATCCCTTCTGTAGGTAATGCTGTGCAATTATTAATTTCTAGTGGGAGGCAAGGATGGTTCAATTTCTGAAAATCCATCAATATTATCCACTATATAATGAAACTGAAAGAAAAAAATCACATGATAATCTCATTAGATGCTGAAAAAGCTTGCAAAAATATTCCAACCCCCCTTCATGTTAAAAGCATGAGAGCGATCAAGGATACCAGTCCTATGCAGAAACATAATAGAAGCAAAGTACAGCAAGTCGGTCCCCAACATCAACCTAAATGGAAAGAAATATAAAGTGATTCGATTAATGTCAAGGAAAATGTAAGGCTGCCTACTCTCCCTATTAAGTATAGTATTTGAAATTCTATCCAGAGTAAAAGCATGGTTCAAATTTTGTTCTGACTTGGAGTATGGCAAAGGCCTGTGAAGGAGGAATGGCACAGAGCTTTAGACTCCTGGGGTATGGCCCACTCCTCAGCACAGCCTCATTGGACCTCGGTAAGTCATGAACTCAATGAGGACTTCATGCAGAGTGTCGCTCAGTTATTGCACTCATATCTCTCTTAATATAAGAAGTGTATGAAAATCCTCATGGAGCTTCCCACCACTCAGAAGGAAGTGCCATTGGCATTTGGAATAACATGGGTCCAGGTCTTTTAGCAATTGCCTCTGGGGCAGATCAGTGCTTCCATCATTGCCCGAGGAAATGTAGAATGGACAGCGACGACCACCACTCTTTTTTTAAAGATTTATTCATTTATTAAATATAAGTACACTGTAGCTGTCTTCAGATACACCAGAAGAGGGCATCAGATCTCTTTACAGATGGTTGTGAGCCACCTGTGTGTTTGCTGGGAATTGAACTAAGGACCTCTGGAAGAGTATTCGGGTGCTCTTAACCGCTGAGCCATCTCTCCAGCCCGACGACCACCACTCTTAAAAAGCATTTGGAAAAATAAAATTGTTCGAGAAGCTGGGTAAGATCTTTTCCCTACTTACTCTGATGTAAAAAACAATTTAATGAACAATTTGAAGTTCGGAAAGGCTGGGACCTTTTAAGGTCAGGGAACAAGAACAATAGCGGCATAGGTTAATGGTGTGACTGTCACAAAGGCTGGACTGTTGATGACTGATTTATGACCCAGATTTTACCCTCAGCTTCCTGATAGGATTTAATAAGGATTGCCAATCACAGATGTCCATTCTGATCATTTAAAGCAGAAATGACATTTTTATACAGATGTTTATATTTCTATTTCTCTAAAGATTCTTATAAGAGTACTTTTAAAGATAAATAATACAATATTTAACCATTTCTCTGTAAATTCAAATTGCTTACTTATGAAGTTACGCTGGCCTTGGGAGTAATTTGTTTGCTTTAGGTGTACCATGTAATATTTGTTCTAATATATTATTGGGTATCAGTTTTTTTCAGCACTAAGCAAGAGAAGAAAACTAGAACATGATCACATTTTTGTAATACAATATTCAATGAATTAATGGTGTATAGGGAAAATACTGCCTGTTGGGATACAGAGAAAACCTAGAAAATTGAACTGTATGTCACAGAAATGAACTTGTGAATATAAATATTTTCTCGAAGAATCCCTATACTCCATGTTCCTAAATCTTTTCTACCCATGCTGAGCCCCTGACTAACTTGCACCATTCAGATCATGTAACCACTAATGAAGAAAAGAGAAGTCTCTAGATTTAGAGAGAAGGAGTACAAAAAGGTTTCCACTGTGACACAAGAGACTCTCCTGGAAAAGGCACTCTTGAAACTGGTCAATGTAAGAAAAGCTGTTCAGCAGGTAGGACATGGCAGTTCTCAGTGACATCATTAGGTCCTGCCTGAAAAATCTCTTGTATCCTGGAGAGCCCTAGTTTCTTCTATGATGTCACAAGTGTTGTCTTGACAGCAACTTCCTCCAGATAGTCCTTCCATATATCTCTGGTTTACTAATTGGCCTCTAATTCAGAATAAAGAGCCATTTGGGAGGGTGAACAAATAGGATGAAGAGATTAGTGATGAGGAGAATGAAGCTGGCCTTCTGTCTTGGTATAAAACAAAAGAAGAAATACGTGGTTCCTGGCAAATCACCCTGGGCAGATGGCATTAGTTCTTTTGTTCTCTAGGTTCACCGAGTTCTTGGAGAAGTTGCTGAACATCCTAAAGACCTTTGGGCTGATGGTAAAGTTTTTAGATACCCCTTTTCATATTCTGATGGTCCTGGGGTTTGTATGGCTGATGGTAAAAGTTTCGCAGAAGAGTGCTAGAGACAGATTGATTTTTAGATGATTTAGATCACATGGAAGTGTTCATATTTGGAAGCATCTTCTGTAGTTGGGGAAGATGGCTGATATTGAGGAGATAAGGAAGTTCCTATTGCCTCCTCTGAAGTTTGCCGAGGTCGTATGCATTCTTTTGCACTAATGGAATCCAAGGAATCCCTTTCCTCAGATGTTGAGGATGGTACAGACACTGGTGTTTGCATATCATGTTCCCCCACTCCTGGTTCACATATGGTTGGATCCATAATCTTCTCTACAGATGGAATATGTCCTAGAACATCTTTTGTACATGTGTCACTTCCACAAGCCATTTTTAAAATTGTGGCTGTGGGTAGAACTGCTTTTGTAGATGTTTCTTGTCCAACAGTCTATGAGATAGAGTACTACTCAGAGAAACCTGCTCAGTTTTGGGACATTCTAGCATCTCTGACATATATGTGGATATTTTTGGAGACTCTCCTTTCTGGACAGAACGACCGAGAGTACCCTGAGAAGTTAGGGGATACTTTTTCTTCTCTGCACATTGTATAAATATGGAGTTGCATGGCTCATTGCCTGTGCATTATGATAAACTTGGCTCTTTTGGGGCTGATGACAAGACAGAATGGTTCTTTTCTGTTGTAGAGGATATTTGGATAATTTTCTGTTGTATGGGGACATTTGAAGAACTGGGGGAGATGGTTAGTGTGCTAGATCATATTTTTTATGTGCAGAAGGCACAAGAGTTCCTTGGGTGGACTCAGAATTTTCTACCACATCTTCTGTGGGTGTAGAACTCTCAACTGCCCCTTCTGAAACTTGCAATTGGCTTTGATTTAATGGTGCACATGCAGAAAGTTCTGTCTCTGCTTGGGCTGATATGTGTGTTGTGAGGTTCATTTGTGGATTTTTGTCTGCATTTTGTCCCCCTTGGACAAGAAGTGATGATTTAAGCCCATTTTATAGTGTAGGATTTTGAAGGTCCTCTTGGTTTAATAGGGAAGTTCTGAAATCCCCTTTGTCAGCAGAATCAGGTGTCAAACTCATTTTTCACGAAGCAGATTGCAAACTTAACATTGTTGGAGATGGGGGACACTTTTGGCTGTCTTTGTGTGTGGACATAGCGCTTTGCCCTGCTTTGGCAGCTGACAACGGTATTAAAGTCTCGTGTGGAGAGGGGGCAGGACCTAATCCATCTGTGGAATAGGAGAAATCACTGAGATTACCTTTAAGTGAAGAAGTTTTGCAGCCCTATTCTTCTGATGGGGCATGTTGTAACTCCCCTTGACCAGAGCAGTCTTCTCCAACACACTTTGGATGAGAATTGGACAGACTGGAGACCTGTAGGATAGGGAATGAACATTTGAAACTCCTTTGAAAACTCTGTGGGACAGACAGCTGATCACCCAGAAGAGTGGGCAATACTGAGACTTCAGGGAAGGATCGACTGCCACTTCTGCCCATATGTGTCCACATCCCTACCCCAAGAGGAAACTGCATATTGCCTCTGGACACATAAATATAGGAGCAGTAAAGCTGCAGGATGCCTGCAGTCCAAACTGCACCTGGATCTGAACTGGTCCAAACAGCATCCTACACTAAAACCTCGTGTGGGGTGGGGAAGTCTTAGCCATCAATGGGGCAGAAACCGCTGAGAACTCTGCTCACATTTCTGACTCAAGAAAAAAACACCTATCTCCATCTGGGCCTCCTGTGCATGGGAACCTAGGAGCACTAGGGGCAAGACATTTCTGGTTGCAGCTCTCATGGAAAGGTGAAAATAAGCCCAAGGAATGATTTCAGGCCTGAGACAATAGGTGAATCAAACTTTTCTGCTGGATGTGACCTGGCTGGAGGACTCAGGACACACAAAGGCAGAACTCCTCTGGGATCAGACACTATCAGTTTCTAGCTGCCACCTGAACCTCTCTATTCTCGACCTAGAGCTCCCTGCTCCTAGATGCTCTGGGAGAGAGAGCTGATCACCCTGGACTGTGGACAATACCAAGTGTAAAAGGCACAGAGACTGGCACCTCTGCCCACAATTGCTCACATCTCTGGTCCAAGACAAAACTGCATAGTGCCTCTGGACAAAGGAATATAGGAAGAGTCAAAGTGCAGGAGCACCATGTTCCTGACTGTGCCTGGATCTGAACAGATCTGGTCAAACAGCTCCCTACACAAAAATAGCGAGGGTAGGGGAACTAGACTTTCAGAGAAGCCGACACTCCTGGGAAACCAGAGGAGACTACTCTCTGCCCAGATTCCTTACTCAGGAGAAAAACACCTTGTGCCTTCTGTGCCCCCTTCCCCCAGAGAGGGACCTAGAAGAAGTATGAGAATTTCATTCTGGTTCCTGCCCACAGGGACAGATGAAAGTCAATGGACAGGAGCAACTACATGCATGAGAGCAGAATACTCTGTTACCATAACTGGGTAAAAGAAAACAGGAAAACAGTTCTACAGCAGTCCTGACACATGAGCCTACAGGATTGTCAAGCCACTGTCAGAAAGAGCAAGACAAGCTAACTCCAGAGACAACCTGATGGCTAGTCAGGAACACAAGCAACAGAAATCAAGACTACATGGGCTCAACAGAACCCAATTCTCCCATCAAAACAAACACTGTATATCTAAACACACCAGAAAAGGAACCTCTAGATTTAAGGTCACATTTTATCATGACGATGGAGGATGTTAAGAAGGACCTAAATAACTCCCTTAAGAAAATACAGGACAACAGAAAATACAGAATTAAACAAGTAGAATCCCTGAAAGAGGGAACTCAAAAGTACCTTAAAGAATTGCTGGAAAAACAGCAAAACAGAAGAAGGAATAAACAAAACCATCCTGGAGTTAAAAAAGGAAATAGAAACAATAAAGAAAGCACAAGGAAGACAACCCTGAAATTGGAAAACCTAAGAAAGAGACCAGGAGTCACAGATGTGAGAATCACCAACAGCATAAAAGAGATAGAAGACATAATCTAAGGAGCAGAAGATTCCATAGAAAACATTGACACAACTGTCAAAGATAATATAAAACGGAAAAGCAGCTAGCCCAAAACATACAGGATATCCAGGACACAATGAGAAGATCAAACCTAAGCTTAACAGGTATAGAAGTGAGTGAAGACTGCCAACATCAAGGGACAGTAATCTCTTCATAAAATTTTAGAATGAATCTCCCCTAATCAAAGAAAGAGATGCCCATAAACATACACAGAGCCTTCAGAACTCCAAATAGAGTGGATCAGAAAAGGATATCCTTCCATCACTTAATAGTCAAAACACCAAATCCGAAAAACAAATAAAAATATTAAAAACAGTAAGGGAAAAGGTCAAGTAACATATAAAGGCAAACCTATCAGAATTACACCAGAATTATCACCAGAGACTATGAAAACAGAATGTCCTGGACAGATTTCATATAGACACTAAGAGAACAAAAATGCCAGCCCAGGCTACTATATCCTGTAAAACACTCAATTAACATAGAAACCAAGATATTTCATGACAAAACCTAATTTACACAATATCTTTCAACATATCCAGTCCTACAAAGGACACTAACGGGCAAACCCCAAAACAAGGAGGCAAGTAAAATCATAGATAAAGTAAGAAATTAATCTTTTCACAACAAAACGAAGAGAAGAGAAGAACACAAACATAAACTAACCTCCAATTATTAAAATAACAGAAAGTGACCATCACTATTTCTTAATATCTCTCAACATCAATGGACTCATTCCCCACTAAAAAGACACACAGGATATGTAATGAGGACCCAGCATTTTGTACTACAGTAAACACACTTCAAAGACAAAGACAGACACTACCTCAGAGTAAAAGGCTGGAAAAAAACTTTCCAAGCAAATGGTCTGAAGAAGCAAGCTGGAGTCGCCATTCTAATATAATATAAAATTGATTTTCAAGCAAAAGTCATCAAAAAGCATAAGTAAGGACACTTCATATTCATCAAAGGAGAAATACACCAAGATGAACTCAAAATCATAAATATCTATGCTCCAAATACAAGGGCACCTACATTCATAAAAGAAATCTTACTAAAGCTCAAAGAACACATGGCATGGCAAATAATAAGAGTACGAAATTTCAACACTCCATTCTCACCACTGGACAGATTACAGAAAGAGAAATTAAACAGAGACATACACAGACTAACAGAAGGTATAAACCAAATGGACTTAATAGATATTTAGAGAACATTCTATCCAAAACAAAAGGATATACATTCTTCTCACCACCTCATGGCCCTTTCTCCAACAATGATCATATAATCAGTCAAAACGCAAGCCTCAAAGGATACAGAAAGTAATAATCCAACGCATCCTATCAGACCACCATGGACTAAGGCTAATCTTCAATAACAATTAGGAAAGAACACCCACAGATACATGGAAGCTGAACAATGCTCTACTCAATGATAACTTGGTCAAGGAAGAAATTAAAGACTTCTTAGTATTTAATGAAAATGAAGGTACAATATACCCAAACCTTTGGTACACAATGAAAGCTGTGGTAAAAGGAAAACCCATAACTCTGAGTGCCTACAGAAAGAAAAAGAAGAGAGCATACATCAGCAGTTTGACAGTACGCCTAAAAGCTCTAGAACAAAAAGTCACAAATATGCGCAGGAGTAGTAGAAGTCAGGAAATAACCAAACTCAGAGCTGAAATAAACCAAGTAGAAAAAAGGGGACCATACAAAGAATGAACAGGACCAAAAGCTGGTTCTTTGAGAAAATCAACAGGATATATTAACCCATAGCCAGACTAACCAGAGGGCACACAGAGTGTGTCCAAACTAACAAAATCAGAAATGGAAAGGGAGACACAACAGCCGAATTAGGGCAAATTAAAAAGTCATCAGATCATCCTAAAAAAGCCAATATTCAACAAAACTTGAAAATCTGGAGAAAAGGGAAAATTTACTAGATGAATGCCAGGTACCAAATCTAAATCTGGAACAGAAAAACCATTTAAACAGCCAATAACTGCTAAAGAAATACAAGCATTCATTAAAAGCCTCCCAACCAAAAAACATCCACAATCAGATGGGTTTAGTGGAGAAATCTATCCAAAATTCATAAAAAATTTCATACCAATACTCTGCAAACTATTCTTCAAAATTAAAACAGATGGAGCACTACCTAATTCCTTTTATGAAGCCACAATTTCTCTTATAACTAAACCACACAAAGACCCAACATAAAAAGAGAACTTCAGACCAATTTCCCTTATGAATAACGATGAAAAAATACTCGATAAAAGTCTTGCAAACCGAGTCCCAGAACATATCAAATACTCATATATCATGTTCAAGTAGGTTATATCCCAGGCATGTAGGAATGGTTTTGTATACGGAAACCAACAACATCATCCATTATATAATCACGCTCAAAGATAAAAACCCAATGATCCTTTCATTAGATGCTGATAAAGCATTTGACAAAATTCAACACACCTTCCTGATAAAAGTACTGGAATGTATAGGAATTTAAGGACCATTCCTAAACATATGGAGAAAACCCATAGATAACTTTAAACTAAATGGTGAGAAACACGAAGCAATCCCACTAATTCAGGGACATGACAAGGCTGCCCACTCTCTCACAATTTATTCAATATAGTTCTAGACGTCTTACCCAGAGAAAGCAGACAATAAAAGGAGGTCAAAGGGATATAGATTAAAAGGAAGAAGTCAAAAAAGCACTGTTTGTAGATGATATGATAGTATACCTAGTGACCTCAAAAGTACCACCACAGAATTACTAAGCCTGATAAACAATTTCAGCAAAGTGGCTGGGTAAAAAAATAACTCTGCACAAAAGTTAAACAAGCAGAGAAAGAAACTAGGGATATGACACCATTTACAATATACACAAATAATATAAAATATCTCGGGGTTACTTTATCAAGCAAGTAAAATATCTGTATGAGATGAACCTCAAATCTCTGGAGAAACTGAAGAAGATTCCAGAAGATGCAAAGATCTAGCATACTCATGGACTGGCAGGATTAATACACTAAAAATTGCCATTATACCAAAAGCGATCTATAGATTCTTTCCAATCCCCATCAAAATTCCAATCCAATTCTTCATAGAGTTAGACAACACAATTCATAAATTCATCTGGAATAACAAAAAACTCAGAATAGCTAAAACTGTCCTCAACAATAAAAGGACAATAAAAGGGAATCACTGTCCCTGAACTCAAGCAGTATTACAGAGCAACAGTGTTAAAAACTGTATGGCATTGAGACAGAGGCAGGAAAATAAGCCAGTGGAATAGAATTGAAGTCCCAGAAATGAACCCATACACCTAGGGTCACTTAATTTTTTGAAAAGAGCCAAAACCATCCAATGGGAAAAAGAGAGCATTTTCAGCATGTGGTGCCGGTTCAACTCTGGGTCAATATGTAGAAGAATGCAGATCCACCCCTTTTACTACCCTGTACAAAGCTTAAATCCAACTGGATCAAGGACCTCCACTTCAAACCAGATACACTCAAACTAATAGAAGAAAAAGTAGGGAAAATCACAAACACATGGGCACTGAAGAAAATTTCTTGAGCCAAACACCAAAGGCTCATATTCTAAGATCAAGAATCAACAAATGCGATCTCATAAAACAGCAAAGCTTATGTAAGGCAGAGGACACTGTTGTTAGGACAAAATGGCAACCACCAGACTGGAAAAAGATCTTTACCAATCCTACAACTGATAGAGAGCTTATATCCAAAATATACAAAGAACACATGAAGTTAGGCTGCAGGGAGACAAATAACCCTATTGAAAAATGAGGTCTAGAGCAAAACAGAGAATTCAGACGTGAAGAATATCGAATGGCAGAGAAATACATAAAGATATATTCAACATCTATAGTCATAAGGGAAATGCAAATCAAAACAACCTTGAGATTTCACCTCACACCAGTCAGAAAGGCTAACATCAAAAACTCATGTGACAGCAAGCTCGGTCCACATGCTGGTGAGGATGTGGAGAAAGAGGAACACCCCTCCATTGTTGGTGGGATTGCAGACTGTACAACCATTCTGGAAATCATTCTGGAGGTCCTTCAGAAAATTGGACATTGAGTAATCTGAAGTCCCAGCTACTCCTCGCTTGGGCATATACCCAAAAGATGCCCAAACATATAACAAAGACACGTGCTCCACTATGTTCATAGCAGCCTTATTTATAATACACAGAAGCTGGAAAGAACCCAGATGCTCTTCAACAGAGGAATGGATACAGAATATATGGTACATCTGCACAATTTAGAGTCATTAAGAGATATCAAATTAATAACGATGGAGAAAACAAAACATTACTGGCTCTTTATCTGACATATGGAACATATGTATAAGACACAAAATACCTTATTCATCAGAAATAAAGTAATGCAATTAAATATGCTACATATTTGAATAAATGCTTAAAATAATGGCACAGTAATTATCAAAAAATACATGAAAAATACTAAGTCCACAAATCGTTGGTGAAGTAGAAATACAAAAGACACTGTTTGTATAGTGTTGCTGGAACAAAGAACCCTGGTATTTGTTTGTTGCATCTAAAATTTAATATAGCTACTATAGAAATTAATATAAACCTGAAATTATTTGTGATTCAATAGTACCACTAAAGGAATATGTACCTGAAGGAATCTGTCTATTCCAGTTATAATTCCATGAATATCTTTACCTTCTCACTGTTCACAATATCCATGTTACAAAATTGGAAAAATAATTTATATAGTCACTAGCCATTTATTTAACCATCAAAAAAGCAAAATTATATCATTGGCATGGATATTGATGAAAGTAGATATCATTGTGCCAGTTGAAAATTCAGAAGTGTGAAGACAATTATCTAAATCTTATGAAAGTGGACAACTGCTGTTTGTTTGACTGTGAAACCTCTTCTATAGAAGGAAAGTCAGATGTCACGTTATAAACATGGTCACAGTTTTCCGATGGTTCACACTGCCATAGAGAGGATCCAACTATTCCTGTTTTGCTAAATGGCCATGTTGTCAAACTGCCTTCCAATTCTTATGGTTTTTTGTCCATACATTACTGCTTTTGTGAGCTGTGGTCAGAGAAATGTATAGGTGTCCTGTGCAGCAATTACTGTAGATCTGTGTAACAGATATAAGTGCTAAGACAGTGAGAAGAAAGCTGAGCATAAGGATGCGGAAACATTGCAGCAAAAGAGTAGACAGAACTTGAGGAGCGAGAGGATGCAATCATGACATCTAGACATGACCCAGATTTTGGAACTATGGACTCACTGCATCTACAGTCGTATGCACAAGTCCTGTACACAATTAAGACAATGAATTAGGGAAGATCCCAGCAGGAAGTACTGTGTGAACCAATCGATTATAAAGAAAATAAAACAGGAAAATATAAAGAACATGAAGCTGGAAAGGAAATGTGTAAAGAGAGTAGAACCAAGTTAAGGATCGGTGTGATCAAGGTACATTGTGTACATTTGTGAAGACGAAATAAAAATTCCAGTATAATAAAAAAAGTTCTGAAAATATATTAAGGATTTTTATATCCTATGGAAGTCATTTTCTCCCTAAAAGTAGAAAAGAGTATCCTAACTTTTGTAAGTTGCAGAAAAGTCAGTGAAAAAACGTAGTTACATTATTTCACTGCATGCTGTCTGCATTATGGAAATATCAAACTGAAGCTCATTAATCTGTACAGTTAACCTGTTCAAATAAGATAAAATGAAACACTGTGTACTGATCCACCAAAATCAAACTGCACACTAGCGATTAAAATACAAACGGAAAAGTGCAATGTTCTTAACCTCAGCCATTTTACTCTTTGAAACAGTGAATACATATGAATATAGAAGTTCTAACCTGATACACAGCATCTAGTATGGGTCTTTGTGACTTATACAGCAAGCATTTTAGGGTTGCACATTGCCATTAATTATGTCATTCAGTTTTAAAATCCTAGGACAACAAGTTCTAAAATCCATGGGCTTTGGTCCTGACAGCCAGGGATTGCACTCTGTACATGATCACTTTATATTATTTAGCTAAACTCTGAAAGGCAATTTGCTGCCTCACAAAATTAAATTGATTCATTGCTATGGTTATGATAAGGGTTTCTTGTGAGAATAGATATAAATTTCTCATGACAAAATTTGCTTTCTCTTCTAGTGTTTTGTGGGCTATTGATGAGCTTACAGCTCTTTCTTCCCAAACTAGCACTTACAATAGATTATTTTGTAAAGATCGTTTTTGACTTCTTCTTCATCATCTTCACCACCACCACAACCACCACCACCAACAACAACACCACCACTACCACCATCATCAACATCATCATCACCATCCTCATCTAATTTACCTGAAATTGAATTTGGAATTTTGTTAAACCAAAGAATGAAATGAGAAATATTCTGCGTGAAGAAGAGATATTGATGAACAATATCTCCTGTACAGTCATTTCAATGTTTTAAAAACATTGCCAAACTTGCTTCAGATGATTGATTGAAATGCTAGTGCCCTTATACATCAGGGTTTGAGAGTCTCTTAGTGAGAGAATGGTCTTTTACAGCAAGGCCTTCTTTATCAGACTTTGATTTAACCCATCTACCAACAAAATTAAATTGTCCCAGAAATATTATAGTGCCTCTCCAGAAACATCTTTTATCCAATAATGCACATCTACTTCTCTTTCTTAATTGTCATGATGATATGGGCTTAGGATACAATATATCCTGATTTGTTAATGGTATTTTAGTATTATTTGGACTAATTATGAAAATTTCAAAGGAACACAACTACTCCATTATTTTATCCCATAAAATTTTAATTTGATCTTGAAGAGTTTGATGAAAACTGAAGTATTGAAAATGTATAACTTCCCATTCAAAACTTGTAACATCCATCATGTGAAACTCCCACTGAACCCCAATGGATTAATGTCTCTTAAAGCATGTAAAGACTCTCCTACTGCATTATTGCAACTCTACAGAAGCTTCACTCCCATAGTAGCAGTTCCATATTGGCTGTAAACAAATCACTTTCTATGTGTTGGGAAGTGTTTAAATCATTTTCATTAAGTTTTGATATGAAACCAGTTAGGATTTTGAGAAAAGGGAGCAGACACGCCCTAGAAAGTTTGTTTTTAAAATTCTTTTCTTAAAATTAGACTTTTTCATGAAATATTTTTGGATTATGGTTCCACATCCCTCTATTTCTCCCCCTTTGTCTATACCACTCCTGCCATCTGTATCTACAATCCTTCTGACTCTCACTAGTAAACAAGCATTCATCTAATAAAATAAAATTCTTAATAATAACATGTGATAAAAATAACATAAAAGTTAATGAATTTAGTAGAACAAAACAAGCAGAGGGAAAAGAGACAAAAAAAAGCCACAAGAATCAGATACAGATACAGAGACCCAGACTTCCATTCACACACTCAGGGATTCCATGGAAACATAAAACCAGGAAAAATATAAACACAAAACATACAGAGTAACAATTAATAAATAAACAAATAACAAAAGGAAGAAGAAATTATGAAGAAAAAGTCCTGACCCATTATGAAACAAGGATCCTCCAAAGATAATGTTTAGTTACCTCAATGCTTTATACGCAGTGTACCGTTAAAATTAGTTTGTGTACACAGTGAGATTCCCTTGGAGAAATGTAAGTTTTCATTCTCAAATGAATACCCATTGGAGATAACTTCTGGTTTAGAAATTAGGTGATGTTCATGGCTTGGCTTCTTTCAAGGGCAAATTAATAGGAAAGGAGATCTGTGGGGTGCTGCCTTCTGAGCATCATGCAGTTGTGACACTCAAGAAGTCACAATCTATCTGAAAAGAACCTATATAATATTGATCCTGCCTATTCAAAGTAACTAAAAACAGTGCTGGAGAATAGAAAATGATGTAGCCACCGAAGTCTTACTTGGGTTAAATGTATAGCTTCATGCCCATGTTCACTGAAATGGCTCAGATTAAACCAGGGTTCATGAAGCAAAATATAAAGATATGCACGTGCTATCAGGGTTCAGTCCAAAGAGAGCATGTTGGGTGGGAAGGATAGGAGATTAAGAGTGTAGAGGGCTTACATACATGGGTTGTGCATGTATGGAATTGTCAAAGAATAACTTGCTTTCTTAAAACTTCTAAATGTAACCACCAAGAAAGTTTGGGAGATATTCTCTCAAGTCTGCTCTATTTGTTTTAAAAATTGGGTTTCATTGTGTAGCTCAAATTACCATAGAATTGCCAGGGTTTTGTTTCCTGCCTCCCCTGCTCTTGTAGCAGGTTTACTCAACATTGACAAAATTTTAGAATATATATAAATCTTCTGTTTTTGAAGTTTAATTACATACTGCATTATTCTGCCATTTGTTTTTCAATTAACAATATATCTTGAATCCATGTCCATGGGAAATTTCTTCATGGAATATCATGCATTTAACAAATGGTAATATACTCATTTGTTTAAATAATCATCTAATTGTGCCATTCAGATTATTTTTTTTTTCATTAACTAAAGTTCACTACAGAAAATCAGCTTGGACACTGACTCAGGCACTGTACTCAATGGTGATTATTTACATTATTTTTTTTTATAAATTACAAAACACATTGTTGGAGTGATGTCAAGGCTGTTAAGTAATGTAATACTTTTATAAATACTGACAAATTTCCATCTCAGAAGACTATAATAAATATATGTTGCCATCAATTTTATATGAGAACCCATACTATGCCATTCAAAATTAAATGGTACATATATTTTAAAAAGGTATCAGTCTCTGACTTCTGTCAGTTTTTTATTAGGGGAAGGATTGAAGAAGTTGAAGGGGAGGGTAACTTCTAAAGGAAGACTAGCAGTCGCAACTAATCCGGACCGCGGAGATCTCCCAGACACTGAGCCACCAACCAGGCAGGACACATAAGATGATCGGAGTCCCTGACACATGTATAGCAGAGGACTGCCTGGTCTTGTTAATCCTTGAGTGATTTGAGGCCCCAGGGATTATGGTGCCTGGTAGGGTCTGGGGAGCATCCTCCTCGAGTCAGGGAAGGAAGAGGTGGAATGGGATGAGGAACTGTAGGAGGGGACATGGCACAATGGCAGGAGTGTAAATAAATAAAATAATTTTTAAAATAGTTTCAGTCTTAAATTCAAATGCAAGTTACTTCCTAACATCTACATTGTAATTCAATTGTGAAGTTTAGCGTTTTTGATTACTGAACTGTGTAAGCATTAATCCTTAATTTACTCTTCATACTATCTGCGATTTTCTCCATTCTTATTACTTTGCATCAATTGTGTTTGCATATGTAGAAGGCTTACTATTCATAATTTGTGCAGAAAATACATTCATGAATCTTTTTTTTATTTTAATGATCAGTTATGTGTGAATGTCTATGTATAGATTTGTGCACATGAACACAGGCACCTGGGGAGACCAGAAGATGTCAGACCCCCTGGAGCTGCTTTTACAGCTGGTTGCAAGTGGATTCATTGATGTTGGAAAGTGAACGTGTTTGCTCTAAAGAGCAGTAAGTGCTCTTAACCACTACGCTAATGCTACAGCACTTATTCCATAATAAAATCAACCTATTTATCATTTTCTCATGTATTTCAGGGTATCTTGAATTTGAGATATCTTCCCACATTCTAGGTGCAGAGACTACATTGAGGCATTAATTTTTCCAGTTTTCTTTCCTTTATCATAGTAAGATGTGTTGGATTAAATATATTAATATTATCTTTCAAAGTAAATCTTTCAAATTTTTACTTATCGAACCTTGGGTAAGTATTTGTTTCTTTCCTCTGCAATGACTATATTAATTTTACAGTTTGCAGGTCTCTCTTTCTTTACACAACCCATCTCATGTGTTTTTGCTTTTATATAGAATGAAGTAAAAGCCTTTTAGATTTCTTTGAATAGTCAATGTACTAAAAAAAGTGTTGATTTTCCTATTTTAAGGCCAATACATTATTTCTTTAAAATGTTCCTAGAGTTTTGTTTTTTTTCTTTTTCTTATTATTATTGTTCTCATTAGTCTCATTATTAATATTTGGTGTAAGCTTTTATGTGTTCTGGTCATGAAGTGAATATAGAAATCTTGCAAACATATATGTAGGTATCAAATTTAGGTAATTGGTTTTTCATGGTATGAAATATTATCTGCTCAACCCTCTCACTGCAACACACTATAACACTTTAAGGTGACATATAGCTACAGGCTCTCTTTATATATACAATGTTTTCATCATTTGGCTTTTAATAAATATTTTTGATTATTCTAATATATTTTATTTTTCATGTCTACTTGGTAACTCTAGTATGCTATTTTAATATTTAATTAATAATTTAATCATAATTATTATGCATTTGATACCTAGATAATATTAAATTATCTTAGATACAATTGAATACATGCAATTAATTACCTAAAGCATGAAACTTGATACATAATTTTGTTCATTATTACTAGGCATTTGCATAAAACAGAGAATATTTCCTTGTCACAATCCTGATGCCAGTTTTACACAGTATCCCAGCTAACAACTATCTGTAACTTTTAATCACTTAAAAGGAGTTAACATTATATTGCTAAATGATATTTACCCAACATCAAGTAAATAGATTTTATTTTGCTTCAATTAATTAAACATGGTATATCAGGAAAATTGTAATTTCCTTTTTTTAGTTAAGACTAAATTTAACTTTTACATTCTCCTGCCTACCATAAAGTCAATATTCTTTTACAGGAAAATGTGCCAGGCACAGGTCGAATTTCTAGTATAACCTGTTATTACAATCATCAGTTTTGTCACTTTCAAGGGATTGTTCACATCATGCCTGTAAAACACAATGATCAACATGGCAGAATAACCATAAGGGCAGTGCAATGGCATAAATAGCTTGGTGATAGCCAACAGCTCTATAATTTTGCTTAAGTCCTGTTCAATGAACATGGATGGTACTGGTAATTTAGCCACATATATAAGGCTATTGCAGCTGTGACTATGGGGGAGTATATACAGTCCCTTACTTACTTAAGCCAGTATCATACCTAACAACAATCAAAGCCATGTGCCTTATATACAGAATTAATTACAGTCTGTGGAACAAACATCACAGTAAATCTCCCAGCCATTCAAAATTCAGGATAGAAATTCCAAGCCCAGTCTCAATGGCTGTTTCTACAAAATGTCACTTGATTCAAGGCAGAGGAACATTACAGAAGAGGAGGCAAGAAGGTTGTAAGAGACTAAAATTAACTATGAGATGGTGTCTCAAAGTAACACCAGAAATTACACTTATAACAACTCACTAACACAACTGCCTCAACAACAGCTGATGAAGAGAGGGAATGGAGAAGAATGGACTTTTAGTTCTCTTTCTGTTTCACCTCCTCCTCCTCTTCCTCCTCCTCCTCCTCCTCCTCCTCCTCCTCCCTCTCCTTCTTCTTCTTCTCTCTCTCTGTCTCTGTCTCTGTCTCTGTCTCTGTCTCTGTCTCTGTCTCTCTCTCTCTCTCTCTCTCGCTCTCATTGTTGGAGATTTCCTGTTTACATTTCGAATGTTATTCCCTGTCCAGGTTTTCAGGCCATAAGCCCCTTAACCCTTCCCCCTACTCTTCTGTAAGGGAGTTCACATCTCCACCCATGGCCTCCCCACACCTCTCCACATTCCCCTACACTTGGGGTCCAACCTTCATAGAAACAAGAGTTTCTCATTACATTTTTCCCAGCAAGGCCATCCTTTGCTACATATGCAGTTGGAACCATCGGTCTATCCATGTATAGTCTTTCTGTTGTTGTTTCGTCCCTGGAAGCTCTGTTTGGTTGGCAATGTTATTATTATGGGGTTCCAAATCCCTTCAGCTCTTTCAATCCCTTCTCTAATTCCTCCAACAGGGTTCAGGTTCTCGGTTCAGTGGTTTGCTGTTTGCATTTGCCTCTGTATTTGACATATTCTGGCTTTGTCTCTCAGGAGGGATCAATATCCACTCATAGTCAGCCTGCACTTCTTAGCTTCATCCATCTTATCAAGTTTTGGTGTCTGTACATGTATGGGCTACATGTGAGCCAGGCTCTGAATGGCAGGTCCTTCAGTCGCTGTTATAAACTTTGCCTCCTTATACCCTCCCATCGGTATTTTGGTTCCCCTTTTAAAGAAAGAATGAAGCATCTGCATTTTGGTGATCCTTCTTGAGCTTCAGGTGGTCTGTGTATGGCATAATGGGTAATTCAAACTTTTTGGCTAATATCTGCTTATCGATGAATGCACATCCAGTGTGTTTTTCTTTGATTGAGTAACCTCATTCAGAATGATATTTTTTATTTCCTTCTATATGGCTAGAATTTCATGAAGTCATTGTTTTTAAAGCTAAGTAATATTCCATTTTGTAGATGTACCACATTTCTGTATCCATTCCTCTGTTGAAGGGCATCTGGGTTCTTTCCAGCTTCTAACTATTTTAAATAAGGCTGCTATGAACAAAAGCAAATATATTTCTCGGTTGTATGTTGGACCATCTTTTGGGTATATGCCCAAGAGAGGTATAGCTGGGTCCTCGGCTCATGGATTGTCCAATTTTCTGAGGAATCTTCAGTCTGATTTTATGAAGGGTTGTACAAGTATACAATCCCACCAACAATGGAGGAGTGTTCCTTTCTTTCCACATCCTCGTCAGCATCTGCGGTCACCTGAGATTTATATCTTAGCCATTCTGACTGGGGTGAGGTGGATTTCAGGTTTGTTTTGATTTCAATATCCCTGATGACTAAGGATGTTGGACATTTATTTAGGTGTTGTTTGCCCATTTGATAACCTTCAGCCGAGAACGTTTTGTAACACTGTACCCCATTTTTAATAGGGTATTTTTGCTTTCGAGAGTCTAACTTCTTAAGTTCTTTGTAAATTTTGGATATTAACTACTATCAGATATAGGATTGGTAAAAATCTTTTCCCAATCTGTTGGTTACAGTTTTGTCCAAATGACGGTTTCTTTTGCCTTAAGGAACTTTGCTGTTTTATGAGGTCCTATTTGTCAATTCTTGTTCTTAAAGCATAAGTCATTGGTGTTTTTTTCAGGAAATTTTCTACAGTGTCCATGTGTTCAAGACTCTTTCTGACCTTTTCTTCTATTTGTTTGAGGGTATCTTGTTTGATATGTAGGTCCTTGATTCACTTGCACTTTACCTTAGTACATGATCATAAAAACGGTATAGTTTGCATTCTTCTACATGCCGACTTCCAGTTGAATCAGCACTATTTTTGGAAAATGCTATGTTTCATCCTTTGAATGGTTTTATCTCCTTTGCCAAATATCAAATGATAGGTGTGTGGGTTCATTTCTGGGTCTTCAATCCTATTCCACTGGTCTATCCACCTATCTCTGTACCAATACCATGCAGTTTTTATCACTATTGCTCTGTAATACTGCTTGAGTTAAGGGGCAATGATTCCCCCAGAAGTTCTTTTATTGTTGAGGATAGTTTTAGCTATCCTGGCTTTTTCTTATTCCAAATGAATTTGCAAATTGCTATTTCTATCTTTATTAAAGAAGTCAGTAGGAATTTTGATGGATATTGCATTGAATGTGTAGATTGCTTTTGGGAAAATGGTCATCTTTACTATATTAATCCTGTCAATCCATGAGCATGGAATCTCCTTCTATCATCTGAGATCTTCCTCAATTTCTTTCTTCAGATACTTGAACTTCTTGTCATACAGATCATTCACTGGCTTGGTTAAACTTACACCAAGATATTTTATATTATTTGGGACTATTGTGCAGTTTGTGATTTCATTTTTTTTCCATTCTCAGCCATTTTATCAATTGAGGAGAGGAAGGCTCCTGGTATGTTTGAGTTAATTTTATACCCTGACACTTTGCTGAAGTTATTTATCAGGTTCAGAAGATTCTGGTGGAACTTTTGGGGTCACTTAAGTATATACTATCATATCATCTGCCAATAGAGATATTTTGGTATCTTACCTTCCAATTTGTATCACTTTGACCCCGTTTTGCTGTCTGGTTTCTCTGGCTATGACATGGAGTCCTGTTTTGAATAAGTAGGGAGAGAGTGGCCAGCCTTGTCTAGTCCCTGATTTTAGTGGGATTGCTTCAAATTTCTTTCCATTTAGTTTGATGTTAGCTACATGTTTGCTGTATATTTCTTACACTATGTTTTGAGATGAGCCTTCAATTCATGATATTTCCAGGACTTTTATCCACACTGGGTGTTGTAGTTTGTCAAATGCTTTCTCACCATCTAATGAAATGACCTTGTGCTCCTTATCTTTGAGTTTGTTTACATGACGGATTATGAATTTTTCTTATTGAACAATCCTTCCATGCCTGTGTTCAAGTCTACTTGATCATTATGTAGTAATTTTTTGATGTGTTCTTAGATTCGGTTTGCAAGAATTTTATTGAGTATTTTTTCATCAATATTCATACGGGAATTTTTTCTGAATTTCTCTTTATGTTCTTAGTCTTTGTTTTGTTTAGGTATAAGAGTAATTGTGGATTCATATAAGGAATGTGGTAGTGCACCAGTTGTTTCAATTTTGTGGAATAGTTTCCATAATTTTAGTATGAGGTCTTCTAAGAAGGTCTGATAGAATTCTGCAATAAATCCATCTCGACCTGGGCTCAGTTTGGTTGGGAAAATTTTAATATCTGTTTTTATTTCTTTAGGAGTTATAGGGTTGTTTAGACAGTTTATTTCTTCCTGATTTAACCTTGCTTCCTGGTATCTGTCTACGAAATTATTCATATCCTCCAGATTTTGCAGTTTTGTTGAATATAGGATTTTATAGTAGAATCTGATGATTTTTTTTATTATTTTCAGATTCTGTTGTTATGTCTCCTTTTTCATTTCTGATTTTGTTAATTTGGGTACAGTCTCTTTGACTTCTGGTTAGTATTGCTAGGGGTTTATCTATCTTATTGTTTTTCCCAAAGAAAAAGCTCCTGATTTTGTTGATTCTTTGTATTGTCCTTTTCATTTCTACTTTGTTGAAATCAGCTCTGAGTTTGATATTTTCCTTCTTTCCACCCCGCTTGGGTTTACTTATTTCTTTTTATTCGAGAGCTTTTACATGTGCTATCAACATCCTGACATATACTCTCTCCTGTTTCTTTTCGCAAACACTCAGAGCTATAAGTTTTTCTCTTATCTCTGCTTTCATTGTGTCACATATGTTTGGGAATGTTGTATCTTCATTTTCATTAAGTTCTAAGAAGTCTTTAATTTCTTTCTTTATTTCTTCCTTGACCAAATTGTCCTGGAGTAAAGTATTTTGTGGTTAGACTTTCACACATGCTCATGCACCATGTAGCAGACAAGCATTCCACACCCAATCAACTTAAGTGATTTGGGAAATTAACTTATTCACACAGAAGCAAACTCATGGGTATTACATTTTTTTTCTTAGCCGTGTTTATAAGTGACCAAATGGTGAAGCAGGATGTAAACAAATACTGTTATTTTTCATTGTTGTTTATACTAACATTTTAATTCATGTACAAATCTAAGTGCTCTTTTTCTATTGTGTTTCTCTGTGTCTCTCTCTCTGCATGAATATATAGGCACACATGTGTATGTGGCATACAAGTGTGTGTGTGTGTGTGTGTGTGTGTGTATGTAGGTGTGTGTCTTAAAGGGTATTTATGAACATAGGTAACATGTTTATTTATTTACAATTTGGAAATACTGAAACCAACATTTGATTTGTGGATCAACCATGTGCTGACCTACTCACATACCTCTGACATTTCATTATATCAAGCGAATAGAGAGAGAGCCTAAGAGGCTGGTGATATCACCTACTCTACTCTTTTTTTTTCTTTTCTTTTTTTTTTCGGAGCTGGGGATCGAACCCAGGGCCTTGCCCTTGCTAGGCAAGTGCTCTACAACTGAGCTAAATTCCCAAGCCCTCCTACCCTATTCTTGTCAAGAAAAAGTGGTTTATCTTTTTGCAAGAAAACCCAAACTTCAACAAAGACATATACACTCCACAAAACAGGAAAGGACATCTCATTTGAAGGGAAAAGTTATCAGACTGGGAGAAAAATGACTTTGCCACATTATTTTGAGGGACATGAGAGTGAACTTCAGAAGATATAATGGGAAGGGACAGGCAGAATCCCCAAGGAACCAAAGTAAGCTAAACACTGGAGCTTCTCATTACACCAGAGCTCAGAGATTGGTAAGGATGGTAAACATAATGATAAGAACTTTGCAGCCATACTCAGTCTCCAAATAAGGCAACATTGTGAACAAGATGAAAAGTAGTCACCACCACAGTGCTAACAGCTACATTATCAGTTACATTGTGAAAAACAGAGTGCAACTATACAGAGAAGAGAAGGATGATATCTGAAAACAGACAAGTTTGTGCTGGAACTGAACAGTTTTCTATGTCAGGAACCAAGCATGCACACAGCAGATGCCATATGCAAAAGTGAGCAAAGAGGAATGAAATGTATAGATACTATATGTATAGAAATACATGTAGTTTGGTGGAATTCTAAGATGTTGAGATGAAAGAATAGGAAGGAATTTTTATCAAACCAGGCACCATGTCTTGCTCTTAGAATACTCACATTCATGATACTGAGGGAGAGAAATTAGGAATTTCAGGTTAGCGTGGACTACATTTGAAGACAATATGTCTTTTATTCCTTTTTATTTATTTAAATCAATAGTCCGATTTAGAGAATATCATGAACAATATTAAAAAAAACAGAAAATTTATGCCTATGCAGTGATAAACTGCTAAGAGAACATGTTCTATAAAGAGACAGGAACTATTATGTTAGAAATACCAGCTGTCATATTGAAGGTTGTGGAATGAAAGGGTTTGGTGTTGTTTGGTTGATCTTTCTTCACTTTCATAGCTCATTTACACATCTTAAAAAGCTTCTCTGATGACCTCATTATGATGCAGACATTGAGATGTGCCTTGCCTTTAATTCTATGTATTAAAACCAGTATTCGTTTATTAATCAAATGATTATTTGATTTTACTTAATCTTCAAAAATAATGAGTCTTGAAAAACGATAACTTTATTGTGTGGGTTTGAATATTCATAATAGGAATCAGAATAATCGGGGCAAAACACACAGACAGGTTGGTTGGAGTGACTATACCTGTGGCAACACAAACGCATAGAAATTACTGGGATGATCTGTTTGTCTGCATAACATTGATAACTAGTTAATGATAAGAATGAGTAAAAAATTGAGATATAGTCAAGGTTTTCTTTCCCTTAATTTGAATGATTGCTTATGCAGCATGTGAAACTAAACTCAGACCCATGGTTAATCTTCTGCCTGAGCTTCATTAGTGCCAGGACTACAAGTTTGCACCATCTTTGTAAATATTTGGACACTTAGCTCAATGCTTGGCACACTTTGGAAAATCCCCTGGTGTTAAGAGAAAAAGTATTAGATATGAAAATCTGTGAGAATAAATCACTTCTAAGCTTTGATTTTTGTGACCTCAGAGAAAGACTTTGACTCTGATGTAACTGAGTGTCTAAAAGTGTTAAAAAATCAATATCTCTCTTCTGCAAGAATCCTTCTAATGGCTTACTGCTCTGTCTTCCAGGAGATGAGTGTCAATTCTGTAAATTGCTCTTTGTGGCAGGAAAAGGGTTTGTCTGTCAAATGCTTTGCAATTGCCAAGAACTTTGAGGTTCCCGGAGAATGCTTCCTCCTCTTCACCCTCATTCTTCTCTCATAGCCTTTGCTATCTACACTAGTGCATCTGTACATACCCCCATGTACTTCGTTCTGGTGAACTTATATATCCAGGAAATTGGTTACACTGGCTCTGTCATACCCAAGATATGGAGAGCCTCGTAAGTGAGATATGAGGAATCTCTCAGGAGGGTTGTGACACACAGATGTTTTTCTTCACACTTTTTGGTATAACTGAGTGCTGCCTATTGACAATCATGGCTTTTGGCCACTGTATGGCCCCACTTCACTTTGTAACCCAAATGAGTCGTGAGGTATGTGTCCATTTGGCCATTGTTTCACGGGGAATAGGTTGCATTGTAGGGTTGGGAGAAAACTACTTGAAGCCCAAATCTAATCACCCACAAGGTGTTGATAAATTCTTGGTCATCTTCCATACCACAGTGATATCCCTGCTGAACCCCATCATGTATAACTTAAGAACCAAGAAATGAAGGCAGCACTGAGAAGAACTCTGGGTCCAAAGAAAATTCTGATAATAAATATGCAAATAAGGATCCCAAAGTGCTCTTTCAATAAAGTGCAAAATCTCTGAAAGAAAGAAAAGAAAAACACTGTGCTCTTTCTTGCTGTCTTGAAATTTAAGAAACATAACGTTGTTTTAGCGTGTTCTCTTTATTCAACACCATGTTTAATTGCAAACAATTGTATAGTATGCTTGCTACTAAATTACTTTAGTAGATCAGTCCAGTACTTAAACGTTTTTATCTGGGTAGAGTTTAAACCACGCTAATGTCTCAGGGTTTTTGAAAATACATTGTACCCATTCTTAGCTATTTGGAATTCTTCCAAAAATTGTTTGTAATTGATCAGAGTTCGTTATGCTACAATTCCATATTCCTCAGTACATGAAAATAATTGCATTGGAATGGAACTGCTAAGTAGTTAACAGGATAGTAAATTGTTAATCTCTGCTTTGTGTATGATTTGGACATTCCATACTTCAGTTCTATTCACCCAGGGTCTATGATTTTGGAACAGGAGTAGTCTTTCCTCCACTTTTTGATTTCTAAAGGGTGGAGGAAAAGAATTTCAGCCAGGTGATTCTCAACATCAATATTATAGTTTCAGATAAGCACACACACTCACAAACACTCACACTCATGCACACACACAGATGCACACACACACACGCATGAACACACACACACACACGTATGCATGCACACATTATACAGTAATTGAAGTGGGTTTACAAGTGACAGAATAAAAATATAAAAGTCAGCTACTGTCCAATAATTAGATTCAGGTTGCTATTCAAGAAAAAAATAAAATAACATGAAATTAGAATCTTGAGTCTTTATGAGTATAATGAAACAAAAAAATTCCAATTAAAAAAATTACCATGATACTAAAACTACAGTAATGTTTTAGGCATGAATCACCTAAACAGAAAGACAATAATTATATTATCCTCGGACTCATTGTTCTGAGTCTACTTACATGTAGTAAGGACCATTCAGATCAAAATGTTAGTAAAGAATGACCTCTAAGGATATAGGCACTCCACAGGCTTTGTCTTCATGCGGGTACTGAAAAAATAGAATTGGGGTATTCCCAAAACATGTTACCTATAGATGGGATATGTGCTTCTTTAAAATTCATTTCTATATATACTCACTTTATATCCCAAAATCGGTGCTCCATCTTCATGGGATGTCAACACATATTGCTGGGGGCACCTGTAAAAAGACAAAGGGACACATTTGCTACCTATGTCCTGGGGGCTCAGGTTCAGTCCATGTTCACTCTCTGATTGGTTGTTCAATCTTTGGCAGATCCCAAGAGTCCCCTTGAGTTGACACTATTGGTCTTCCTGTGGAGTCCCTCATATCATCTGGGCCTCAATTCTTCACCAGTTTTTTTTTTTTCTCAAAAGACTCTCCAAGATCCCGCTAATGTTTGGTGGTGAATATTTACACTTGTTTCTCTCAGCTGTTGGGTGGAGTCACTGAGAGAACAGTTATGCTAGATTATGTCTGCAAGCATGATGCTGTATCTTTATTAGTGTCAAAGTTTGGTGCTTGCCCATGGGTTAAGTCTCAATCTGTGCTAACCATTCATTGGACATTCCTTCCATGTCTGCTCTATCTATCTTTGTCTCTGAAGGCCTCGTAGGCTGTATTCATTTTAGATTGAATGTTTTGTGGATTAATTTTTGTCCTTGTCACATCACTGGAAGTCATGCCTGGCTACAGAAGTGGCCAATTAAGGATCTGTATCACCATTGCTAGAGTCACCCAATAGACACCCTGGAGCCTTGCCTTTCCCAGGTCTCTGTAACTTCCTTGAGATGCTCACCCCACACTTGTGATTTCCATTCTCTTTTCCCTGCTTTCCCTATACCTAATTCTTCCAAAGTCTACTTCCTTCCCTCCCTCCCCTCCCATTCAGTTTCCTCCCTCCCTCCATCCTCCTCAATATCTATTCTGCTAAATCCATTTTAAAGTCAATATTTAGGAAAAAACACTGAGTAAGTATAGGAAGTATTTCAAAAGTAATTCTGGTGGATGTTTAGGCAAGATATAAACATATTTAATTTTATAGATGTCAAAATTACTACATATATTTTTAGAAGAGACACTGTTTTATTACTTTCAACATGAAGGAAAAAAACATTTACATATTCTTTTAAGTTATACAAGAGGATCTATTAAATGAGTTACACACATCACACAACCATAAATTTTAAAGCTCCCTTTATTGGAAGTATTTACACAATGAAAAGTACAAAGGCTTAAACTCATGTGAGTGTACTATGTTTCAAAGTTAAATATAGATATACAGGTTGATGACAACAGTCATGTCAGACTCAGAGGGGATAAACACATCAGGGAATCATCAATTATATTACCTGTCTTCTTTCCTTTATTCCTGATGAAGACTCATCTCATTTTCAGCCCTTACTGTGAGAGATGGATGAGAAAATGCATGAGAATCTACAACCCAGAATCCATCTATAGGAAAGAAGAAAGACAACATCTCCAAATAGTACACACAGTCAAAACTTTCTTGTAGATCTTAACACTTTAAACAAAATGCAAAGAGAAAAGCCATCTCCTAGGATATTACAATATACAGGAAATGGTAGCTGTAGGAAGCATTCTCATGGGATTTTAAACTTCTGCACCTAAGAACATAACTGCCTCCATGAAGGTGAAGATTTATTTCTTTGGCAAGAAAGTCAGTTTGTCTTTTGACGGTTGTGCCATCTGTCCATAACTAGAGCATCAGCCATGCTTTATGAATGTGAACAGATAAACACACATACCAGTTTGACTTCTTCAAAGAATTTCAAGAAGAACCTGAAAGAGGATATATGATGTTTCAGAGATGAAATATGGGAATGTAAATTAGCCAGAATAAATATGTCGTTAAAATTTCTGCCTTTATTAATAATTTTGACTATTCCTGCTATGAATAAAAAGACGGTTATGTAATGTCTACCAATCCCCAAAGCCTGCAACATTGTGGAAAACAGTCTTCTTTCTCCCTAACTTGGTTTTTGGTCACCATACTTTTCATTGCCCATCTAAATTTTCTGTTTATCAAGTAGATCAGAGGGCTATGTGAGGGTGTCACTCTCATGTAGAAGACCAAGGAACTTTATGTACTTGCAGGTATTTGCTCATGGGAGCATGCAAATAAATCTTTCAGTTCCAAGAACAGAATCGTGGCCATACAATGGGACCCACATGAAACAAAATTTTTCTTCCTGCAGTCAATGAACATTAGCACACTGGTAACAATGCAGATAACAGTATAATGGAATAATCCTGTAATAATAATAATAATAATAATAATAATAATAATAATAATAATAATAGAATAATCCCCTCGAGGGATCACGGAATAAGGAAAGTAAATGTTGAGATTTGTTTTTCAAGTGATATTGTATCCAGGAAAGCAATTTTCAATAGGACAGACTCCTCACACATGAAAATCACTCAACCTATCATGGTTTCACAGAGAGAGTTGAGAACCAGTTTGGTCTTTTAGGACAAGAGAAAGATTCGCCAACCTTGAAAAAGAAAAGCAATCCAGACAGTCTGTGTGAGGAGGGTTAACTTATGCATGACTAACACACGCACATGCACACACACACCCACACACACACACACACACACACACACACACACGCACACATGCACACATACACACACAGATACAGAGACACACAAAGTGACAAAGACAGTTAAACAAACAGAAATACACACAGAGAGACACAGACAGACACAGACAAATACACAGACACAGACACACATACACATACACTAAAACACAGACACACACATGTATGTTGTGGTTTGCCTCGAAGTTCTTTCTGAATTTGTAAAATAAAGACAAGAGTGTGAGATTTGGGCAGAGGGAGGAGTCAGGAGCAAGATGGGAGGAGTCAGGAGAGGGGAGGAGTCAGGGGGAAGATAAAGTAAAGAATAGAGGAGAGAGTCGTTGTGGGAGAAGGAGAAGCTGAAGACCTGGCAAATAAAAGGTGCAAGAGATGAGGGATTTGGGAGCTAGAAATAGGACAGTGTAGAGTGGATCAGCCCAAACTAGACACTAGATTCTTTTCATATTAATTGAGTTGCATTTTCTTTGTACGGGCCAATTCGGGTTGGAGAGAAAATTGCAAGAAAATGGCGCCCAACATATACATTAGCACTCAATTAACCTGAGAAAAAAGTTTCCTTCCCTCTCACCCCCAGAATAGGGCTCTGATAGAGATCTAGGCAGGAGTACTGGTGGATTGGGAGTTGATTGGGTATGAGTGGTCTACCGAGAACTGCAGAGAGGCTCCCTGCCCCAAACCCCAGAGCTATAGTCATGGGCATCATCTAGAATCGAGGAAAGGGATAGGAGAACCTAGAGCACAACTGCCTGTGAGGGAGTTTTCTAGTCGGTGCATTGAACAGGATTCCTGAGATCACCACAAAAACAAGCAAAGCCAGAGACATCCCAAAGATGCTCCTCCCTGGGAACAAAGAATCGAGACGAATGCACGTGTTCTGAGGCAGAGGGAGAAAAAGGTACAAAGGGTTTCAGATCAGGTACTACTTTGATGTAAGAGAGATATATAACTTTTTGCTACTTAAACATGAGAAACACAATGAATATCTTTTGGGCCTTATGGAATGATATTTTGAATGGTCTGATGGTTGTGAATTTTGAAGAAATAGACACTTTATCATTTACCTGTATTGCAATATTCATTCTTCTGATTTGCTATATCTTCTCAAAAGACAGGGGCCTAAATAGCAAATTTCTAGTCTTAAAAAGAAATTACCAGTAATGCTAGAACAGAAATTTCTGAAATTTATAGATGACTCTGAACAACAGAGAGATAAGCTTAAGTCTTGGCAACAGGAGCTAGAAGAGACACTAGAAAAGAGAATTCGACGACTCATAGATCAAATTGAACAGCAGGGAGATAGAGATTGAATGTGGAAGTGAAGTCTAGAGGATAACTTAAAAATAACTAGCAAATCAAAATAAGGCAGAGGCTACAATATCAAAATTACAACATAAAGAGAATCTAAGATTATGGAAGCAGGGCTTAGAACAGAAGATACAGGTAATTATGTAACAAAATGAACAACAGAAAGAGAAAATTAAGTCTTGGCAATGTAGCCTAGAAGGAACACTAGAATTGAAGACACAAGAAATTATAGATCAGAATAAGAGACAGAAAGATGAAAATGAAGGGTTACACAGGAACAAGAAAGGATGTTAGAACAGAGCATACAACAGCTCACAGGTCATACTGAACAGCAGAGAGAAAGTAATGTGGTTTGGAAGCAAGACTTGGAGAATAACTTTTAAAAATTAATCAATCAAAAGATAATGGATAGCAGATTATTAGAAATACAATATAAAGAATAATTAAGGGTGGAAGCAAAGCCTTGAACAGAGAATTCAGGAACTCAAGGAACAGGGGGAAAAACAGAAGGAGAGATATGAAACATGGATACAGACTTTAAGAGAGGAATTTAAAATTACAACTAAAGAAAAAACTCAGGTAGAGACAGAAGATAAAATTAGGGAAAGCCAACCTAAGGTTATTAGGAAACAAACTTTATTCTATCCAGTTAGTGTACAACAAATGCCTCCAGACGATGATCATCCACAGGGTTATGAAGAATTTGAATGGCAACCATGGATGTGTTAGAATTGAGGAAATTTAAGGAAAGCCTAACTAATTTTGGAATGCATTCACCATTTGCAAAAAAAATCTTGATTTCTTGGCCTACTAAATATAGAGTAATCCCCCAAGGCTGGAAAGATATGGTAAGAGCAATACTAGAGCCTGCTGAAAATTTACAATGGATTTCGTGGTGGAGAGAAGAAGTGAGGGATATAGCACGACAAAATAGAGCCAGGGGCAGAGACATTTCCAAAGATCAACTGCTTGGTGAAGGCGCTTTGCTGAAGTAGAGGTGCAGGCTGTATATGATGAAGAAACTCTGGCATGGTGTCGATTGTCAGCCTTAAAGGACTGGGACAAAGTCGCAGAAACAGGGAAAAGCCTTGAAATATTCACTCAAGTCATACAAGGTCCTAAAGAAATCTTCCCTGACTTTTTACAAAGGTTTACCTCAGCTGTGGAAAGGAGTGTATCAGCTTCAGTGGCAAGAAAGGTGATAATTGAGTCTTTAGCCTTTGAAAATGCAAATACCCAATGCAGGGAAATAATCAGACCACTGAAGGCTAGGTCCACATCAATAGATGAGTGGATTAGATATACAGCTGACGTCTGATCTTGTTTTCCTGATACCACTGTGATAGGAGAATCTGCCACTGGACAGCTAGAGATGACCCAAGATTTCAAATGTTTTAATTGTGGTGAGCAGGGTCATCTCAGATATTACTGCAAAAAAAAAAGTAATACCAAAAGGGGGAGTATGCCTCCTTGAATGTGTCGAAGATATGGCAATGGTGGACATTTGACTAAGTAATGTAGAGCAATAACAGACAAATGGGGCCGCATCCTGACAAAAAACTCCCAGGGGGGCCTCTCACAGACCCCATGCCAGGCAGGGAGAGTTCTCTTCCTCAGAACAATTAAACAGCACAACCTCAAAAATAGATGTTCTGGGACCAGAGGAGGCTGAGGGAAGTCTTATGGACAATTCCAAAAGCCTCAAAGGGAGCGAATAACGAATATCTTGGCAAACGTCTATAGAGGACCAAAGGCTAAAAATAAAAATACTGGTAAACAATATTGAAATTGAAGGAATGGTTGACACTGGAGCAGATGTTACCATCATCTCTCCAAAATCTTGTCCCACTAGTTGGCCACTTCACGGAGTTGATATGTAGTTTCAAGGTGTTGGCACTTTATCCCAAATAAAACAAAACACCAGGTGGCTTAAATATATAGGATCAGAAGGTCAGGTAGGAAAATTAAGGCCATACGTGGCTGGTATAGCCATTTACTTATGGGTAAGACATCTACTACAGCAGTGGAAGACTCAAATTGATATCCCCTCAGTTTCAGGGTTTGGCCCTGAAATTCATCTGGCTCCTAATAAAAATTTTAAATCACTCAGGGAATGTTATCAAGGACAGTTAGAGATGGTCCAATCTATCCATAAGCAAGATACATCAGAGGCTGACAATTTAGTGCTACCCCAAGGAGCCACTGCTGTTAAGACACCAACAGCCTTGCCACTAAGGTGGCTGACTGATCAACCCATCTGGTTTGATCAGTGGTCTATGACAAAAGAAAAACTACAGGCATTAGAACAGCTTGTCCAGGAGCAGCTGGAGGTTCAGCATATAGAGTAGTCCACCAGCCCTTGGAATTTTCCAATATTTGTCATTAAAAAAAAAGGTCTGGGAAATGGAGTGTGTTGACAAATCTCAGAACAATTAATAAGATCATTCAGCTGATGGGTTCCCTGCATCCTAGGACACAACTGCCTTCTTTGTTGCCTAAGGAGTGGCCTATTATAGTGATTGACTTAAAAGGTTGTTTTTTCACTATTCCTCTACATGAAGGCAAGAAGGAATGGTTTGCTTTTTCAGTGCCTATCCTCAATAGAAGTCGCCCCATAAAAAGATATCATGGCAAGTCCTGCCACAATGAATGCTAAATAACCCTTCCCTGTGTCAATATTTTGTACAAAAGCCATTGGAGATGATTCTCAATCAATTTCCCCAGTCTATTATTTATCATTACATGGATGACATTTTATTGTCTGATTCAGATATAAATATCCTGGAAAGAATGTTTGATGAAGTGAAAAAAACCTTACCATGCTGGGGATTGCGAATCATCCCTGAGAAAATACAAAGAGGGGATTCTATTAATTATCTAGGGTATAAAATAAGTCTACAAAGAATTAGGCCACAAAAGGTACAAATCAAAATATATCAATTAAAGACACTTAATGGTTTTCAGAAACTACTGGGAGATATTAACTGGTTGAGGCCTGTGATTGGCTTGACCACTCATGAGTTAAGCAATTTATTTCAAACGTTACAAGGCGATAAAGATTTAAGTAGCCCAAGGAAACTATCAGCTGAGGCTGAGAAAGAGGTAGCTTTGGTAGAAAGGAAATTGCAGGACACACATCTAGATCGTAATGATCCAAAGATGGCCTGCGTCTTAGTCATCTTATATTCAACTCATTCTCCTACAGGAATTCTCATGCAGAGGGAAGATTATATCTTAGAATGGATATTTTTAGCACATAAACAGAGAAAGAAACTGACAACCTACATTGAGAATGTCTCTGATTTGATACTTAAAGGAAAATTGAGACTTCGACAATTAGTTGGAATCGATCGGGCTGAAATTGTGGTACCTTTTACTAATGCAGAAATTGCCTCTTTGTGGGTACAAAATGAACGTTGGCAAAGAGCATGCATTAACTTCTTGGGAGAGATTAACCACAGATACCCTAAAAGCAAGCGACTTCAGTTCATAAAAGGAACTAACTGGATCCTCCCTCGTATAATAAAGGCAATTCCAATATCTGGAGCCCCTACATTTTACACTGATGCCAGTAAGTCAGGAAAGGCAGGATATAAATCAGAAAATGCAAGCAAGATGACTGAGAGTCCCTATAAGTCAGTTCAACATTCTGAATTGTATACAATACTCATGGTGTTGTTAGATATTCAAGAGCCTCTTAATATAGTAACTGACTCTCAATATACAGACAAGGTTGTTTTACACATGCTGAAATTATTCAGGATTATTCTGAATTGACATCACTATTTATTCAGCTACAACAAAAGATCAGAAATAGGAGTTACCCACTATATATAACACACATAAGATCCCATACAGATCTGCCCGGCCCTCTGGCGCAAGGTAATAAGGAAATTGACCAGCAACTGATAGGAAGTGTACTAGAGGCTTCAGAATTCCATAAAAACCACCACATTAACAGCAAAGGTTTTAAGAAAGAATTCTCTATCATTTGGCAACAAGCCAAGGAAATTGTGAGGCAATGACCTACTTGCTTGTTATATAATCAAACTCCATAGCCTACAGGAACTAAGCCTAAGGGCTTAATGAAATTTGGCAAATGGATGTTCTCCATTTTACAGAGTTTGGTAAGTTGAAATACATACACCATACTAAAGATACATATTCAGGATTTCAATGGGCAACTGCCTTAGCGTCAGAAGAGACCGATTCTGTAATTATACATTTGTTAGAAATTATGGCTACAATGGAAATACCCATACAAATTAAAATGGACAATGTTCCAGCATATATCTCTAACAGGATTAAGTGCTTCTTTGAATATTATAATACAAAACATGTTACAGGTATACCACACAATCCTACAGGAAAAGCGATTGTGGAGATATCTCATGGAAGTCTAAAGGAGATTCTTAAAAGGCAAAAAAGGGACAACAAAAACTCCCAGAGATAGGCGACATAGTGCTTTATTAATATTAATTTTTTTTAAATGCTGATGAAGAAAACAACACAGCTGCTGAAAGACATTGGATTGTGGAAAAGACTACTGAACTAAACCAGCCCGCTTATATTAAGGATATTCTGACATCAGAATGGAAAATGGGAAATGTGTTATGCTGGGGAAGGGTTTATGCCTATGTTTCTACAGGAGAAGAAAAGCTGTGGGTTACTTCCAAGGTGATAAAGATAAGACATGACAAGGGGAGACCTCCTGAAGTCCTTGGAAACACAGAAGAAAAGGGAGACTAAGACAATCAACAAATAGGTGATATATATATATATATATATATATATATATATATATATATATATATATATATATATATATATATATGTTTAGGTCTCCGTTTATGAACTGGCTGAGACTAAAATATCTATAAACAACCAGTAACATTTTGAGTACAAATTTCTCATAACTTGTTATTACATGCATCCTGTAAAATGGCATGTATTACAAAATTATGTTATGGATTGATTATATGATCAAACTAACCTGAAGAAAGGCAGTCACCTTTCTTTGTTGATCTTTATTAACTAAGATGTGCACCCTGCTTACTCCATGTGAATACACTTACAGAACTATATGATGCTTGTAAAGTTTTGTGTGCTGCAGGATGAAAGAAGAGAAAGACAGCCCTGAAATGATCCACACTCTGGGATGCTGAGATTCCGGGACCTTCCAGTCCAACTTTGTGTTTGATTCTCCCTCAATTACACTGAAGCAGCTTCATTTAAAGGCTTGCTTTCAGAACTTTTCCAGAATGGCCAGCTTACTTATCCAGCCCTTCAGACTGTCATAAGCAAGATGTCAGCTAAGCGTTGAACTTTCTCAGCACAGAATGACTGGCAGGGAAATCCCAGCTAGATCTACTTCGATAAAGCCAACTATTCCTAATTCCCCTTGGGCCCCAGAAGGGAATTCTTTACCCCAATTCAGCTGGAAGCAGACGATGAAGATCATCATCCCAGTTCCTTATGTTGGGGTGGATGGTTCTGGTTATTCTAAGAACAGTGGATATGTTTTCTTTTAAGGGATACTATACAAATGTAGCTTTGGGCAGGGGGAATTAGAGAATTTAAACTCAGGGATTGCTACCTTTCCTTTCCTCTTTTCTATCCTTCTTAGATTAAAAAAAAAAGGGGGGGGGTGATATAGTAACACATAGAAGCTAGAGAAATTGACAAACAGGGATATATTAGCAAACTTACTCTTAAACAAAATTTTACAGCTATATTTTACATTGATATAAATGTTTGTAATTGATACAAAGTTGAAGCTACAATCTTTTCATTGGTATAGAATCCATTTTACCCAAATGCGAGGCTTTCATTGGTATGTTTTCTTATTGATTTATAATTGAGATTAATATTGCCACTTTAACATAAGCATTGTGCCTCCATTATGCATCTAAGAATACAAGTCTTAGACCCAGTCCTATAACTGCTATTATACATTATTTTTAGTTGATTAACCAGTACCAGCTAAAGACCAGATTGCAAAGTCATGGTTCTGAGTCAGTTTAGATGGGTTTTGGAAATACTTCGATTTGAGAGGGAAAACGGTAGTCTATGCTTAACAGTTCAGAAATGCCTATGTAGATAGGAACTCTTCAAGGGTGTCATAAGTCCACAGAATAACCTGTTTATGGACATTTCTTCATCTAGATCATTTGATTAGAGACCTGTCTGCCCCTGACAGGACCCCTTAGACTCGAAGAAGAAATAGAACGTCAATTGAGTTGCTCAAATCGTGGTGACACAGCCACTGAGAAAATTGCTTCAATTCATCTACAGACAAAACACCGTCCAGAAAAGGACAAATTATGCAGAATAGTCGACTGATAATCTCTGCCGAGGCAGAGTGATCAGCCCTTCAATATCTGCATTACAAAGGTCTGTCTGATAATCCTGTGCCAGAAGGCAGAAGACTGGTGCTCCAACATATTAAGGAATAGGGAGATATTCCAGGTGATCAGCAGTCTCTATAAATTGTCTAAGCTTGGAAGCCATGTTTTGTGCTTCCCATATTTTCAGGTAATATTAATCATTTTGGATTTCTGATGTAGTTGGAGACTGGATGTCTCATAGACAACCCAAGCGATTTAGTATTGAGAAAGATGATAAATCTGTTAGAGTGTTTTTCAGGTGACATAGGATCTAGAACCAGGATATAGTCAGGTATAGTTTTTAGTATAGATTACATGGTTAATGAACAAAATTGATGGACTGAGTAATGAGTGTATTGTTGGTTTTATAAATTGCATAATGGTAATAATACTTAGTTCACATATGTATAGAGAGAAGGTTTTTTAACTGTACAAAAAGGGGGAAATGTGGTTTGCCTTGGAGTTCTCTATGAATTTGTAAAATAAAGGCAAGAGCTCGAGATTTGGGCAGAGGGAGGAGTCGGGAGCAAGAGGAGAGGAGTCAGGAGAGGGGAATGATACAGGATGGGGAGGAGTCAGGAGGGAGTGGAGTCAGGAAAGAATCGAGTAGAGAGTTGTCATGGGAGATGGAGAAGCTGGAGACCTGGCAAGTAAAAGTTACAAGGGATGAGGGATTTGGGAGCTAGGAATAGGACAGTGAAGGGTGGATCTGCGCAATCTAGACGCTAGATTCTTTTCATATTAATTGAGTTGCGTTTTCTTTGTACTGGCTAATTCGGGTTGGAGAGGAAACTGTAATAAACTGCAACAATTAAGTACACTGCTGTTACAGTTTTTGCTTTTGTCTCTTTTATCATTTTCTGGGGACAATGATTTACATTAGATGATCTTGTATTCTTTCCACTGCCTCCTCAATTAGATTCTGTGAGTAAAGATGTAGTAGCTGCAGTGCAGTTGTATTTGGATGTTGGTAGCTATATCTATCTGAGGTTAAATAAAAGGAGTGATTCTCAATCATCCTAATGCTGCAACCCTTGCACCATCCTTGACTGGACTATGTTATTTATACTCAGTGGGAGAGGAAGTGGCTAGCACTTCAGACGTTTGATGTATCAAGGTGATTGTATGTCCGTAGGGTATTCTACCCTTTCGCAAGATGGTGGAGGAAATGTAGAATGCAGAAAATGCTCCTAACACTCAAGACACTGGAAACTCCAAAAAGTTTAGAGGTCTGGTGGGGTGGGTAGGGTTTATTCACTTTGGGATGTTGAACTGTCCAAGGAATAGAACAGAAGGGGAATAAAATCTGGAGTGTAAAAATAAATAAATAAGTAAATAAATAAATAAATAAATAAATAAGTATTTTTAAAAAAGAATATATGAAAGGAGAACTCCAAGAGGGGGAAGCAACTCTGTTGTAAAGTGAATAAATCAATACATACATGCATACATACATACATACATACATACATACATACATACATACATGCATCTATTACTTATTTAGCTAGTTCGTTAAAAAATGAATGAAAAAAGAAAAACATCATCACGTTGGAAGGGAGTGGGATTCCCAGAGTGCAAACTATCCTGAGACCACAATGGAGACCACCATTCTGCTCACATTCCTAGCCCAAGAATTACCTTCCTGGAGCCCACTGGACAAAGGAACCTATGAGCAGTCCAGGACAGGATCTGTCTCGTTTCTGCCTGTGCCAATAGCTGACACTCTGACACAGGTCTCTATCACACACATATCCCACTGGGAAAAAAAAAAAAAAAAACAGTCTCCCGAGTGCCCACAGGCAGACTTCAGGAGTCTCAAGCCACTGTCATAGACAGCAAGACAAGCTAACACCACAGATAAAACGATGGCGAGAGTCAAGGTTAAGAAAGTAACAAGCAGAATCCCAGGACACTTGATATAATCAGAACCAAGTTCCCTCACCAGAGCAAGTCCTGGATGGGGGTCAGCAAACTTTGAAAGCAAGACTTTTATTTAAAATCACAGTTCATGGTGATATTAGAGGACTTTAAGGACCGTAAAGAAATACAGACAACACAGGAAAACAAGTAGAAGCCCATTAAAAGAAAACACAATAATTCCTTAAAGAATTACAGGAAAACACAATGAAACAGGTGAAGGAAATGGACAAAATAATCCAGGCCCTAAAAATGGAAATAGAAACAATAAAAAGGAACAAAGGGAGACAACCCTAGAGATTGAAAACCTAGGGAAGAGATGAAGAGTCAGAAACACAAGCAATACCAAAGAATACTAAGGATTGAAGAGTAAATGTCAGGGTCAGAAGACACCGTAGAAAACATTGAAACAACCATCAAAGATAATGTGAAACACAAAAGGCACCTAACCCCAAACATCCAGTCAATCTGAAGTAAAACGACAGGATCAAACCTAAGGATAGTAAGTATAGAAGAGACGGAAGATTATCACGTTAAATAGCCAAAAAATATATTCAGCAAAATTATGGAAGAAAACTTCCAGAACCTAAAGTTAGAAATGGCCCGTAAATACTAAAAAAATATACAGAACTCCAAATAGATTGGAGAAGAAAAGAAAGTCCTCCTCTCACATAATAGTCAAAACACCAAATACAGAAAGCAAAGAGCAAATATTAAAAGCAGTAAGAGAAAGGTTAAAGGACAATATAAAGGCAGAACTATCAGAATGGAACCGGACTTCGTGCCAGAGAAAATGAAAGCCAAAGATCCTGTACATATGTGACAAAAAACACTGAGAGAAATCAAATGCCAAATCAATCTACTGTATTCAGCAAAACTCTCAAAAAGAATAGATGGAAAAACAAAGACATTGCATGAAGAAACAAAATTTACACAATACAGTACTACAATGGACAGTAGATGGAAAACTCGAAGACAAGGTGAGAAAATAAACCCAAAACCTCAGGAAAGTAATTTCGACTAACCCAAAAGAAGATTGCCACACAAACATAACTCCAGCTCTAACAACAAAAATAATGGGAAACAACAATCATTGCTCCCTAATATCTCTCAACCTTAATGGACTCAATTCCCCAAAGAAAAGACATAGTCTAACAGCAGAAACGATATGTAAAGAGGACCCAACAATTTGCTGAATACAGGAAATATTTCTCGGTGGGAAAGACAGACACGACTTCAGAGTGAATGGATTGAAAACAACTTTCCAATGAAATGGATCAAAGAAAGAAGTTGCAGTAGTCATTCTAAGATCAAATAATATTAACTATCAACTAAAAGATATCAGTAAATATTAGGAAGGACATTTCATATTCATCAAAGGAAAAATCCACCACCATGAATTCTCAGTCCCCCATATCTATGCTCCAAATGCAAGGCATCCTATATTCATAAAAGAAACCTTACTAAAAATGAAAGAACACATTGCATCTCTCACGATAATAGTAAGAGATTTCCACCACACACTCTCATCAATGGACAAATCATGGAAACAGAAACAAAGACATATAGAGAAACTAACAAAAGTCTTGCACCAGGGGTTGTGGATTTAGCTCAGTGGTAGAGCGCTTGCCTAGCATGCGCCAGGCTCTGGGTTTGGTTCCCAGCTCCGAAAAAAAGAAAGTCATGAACCAAATGGATTTAACAAATATTTATAGAACATTTAATCCTAAAACAAACATACACACACACACACACACACACACACACACACAAACACACACACACACACACACACACACACACACACACATTCTTCTTAGGACCTCATGGTAGCTTCTCCAAATTTCACCCTATATTCAGTCACAAAAGAGGCCTCAACAGATACAAGAAGATTAAAAAATCCCATGCATCTTATCAGATCACCACAGACTAAGGTTGGTCTTAAATAAGAAAAATAATTACAGAAAGCCCACACATACATGGAAGTTGAACAAAATTTTGCTCAATGACAACTTGGTCACGGAAGAAATAATGAAATAAATTAAAGTTTTTTTAGCATTTAATAAAAATGAAGGCACAAAATTATGGTACACAATCAAAGCAGTGATAAGATGAAATCTAAAAGCTCTGACTGGCTCCAAAAAAAAATCTGGAGAGAGCATATATTAGCAATTGGACAGCACACCTAAAATCTCTAGAACAGAACAAAAGCAAATACAATATAAGGCAGGAAATAATCAAACTCAGGGCTGAAATCAAACAATTAGAAACAAAAAGGACCATACAAAGAATCATCAAAAGCAAGAACTGATTTCTTTCTTTGAAAAATTCAACAAGATAGATAAACCCTTGGCCAGACTCAGCAGAGGGCACTGAGTAACAAAATCCAAAGTAACAAAATCAGAAACAAAAAGGAGACATAACCACTGATACTGAGGAAATTCAAAAAATCATCAGATCCTACTTCAAAATCCTATATTCAACAAAACTGGAAAATCTGGAGGAAATGGACAACTTTCTACACAAATACAAGTTACCAAAGTTAAATCAGGATAATTTAACCTGTGTAAACAATCCCATAACTCCTAAAGAAATAGAAGCAGTTACTAAACGTCTTCCAATTAAAAAAATGCCCAGGACAAGATGGGTTTAGTGCAGAATAGAAAAAGACTTTCATAGAACCCTAACAGCAATACTGTCTAAACTATTCCACAAAACAGACACAGAAACAGAAAGGAACACTTCCCAAATCCTTCTATATAGCCACAATTATGACTATAAATAAACCATATAAAAATTGCAACAAAGAAAGACAGCTTCTGAAAAAAGATCCCTTATGAATATTGAGGAGAAAATATTCTACAATTTCTCCCAAACTGAGTCCAAGAACACATCAAAACAACCCTTATGGCATGATCCAGTATCTTCATCTCAAGAGTGCAAGGATGGGATGGCTAAATACATGGAAACCTAACAAAGAAATCCATTATATGAAAAAAAAAAAACCTCAAAGAATAAAACCCCATGATCATCTCATCAAATGCTGAGAGCATTTGACAATATTCTTCACGACATCATGTCAAAAGTCTAGGAAAGAACTGCAATTCAAGTTCTATAGCTAAACATAGTAAAAGCAATATACAGCAAACATGTAGCCAACATTAAACAAAATGGAAAGTGACTTGAAGCAATCCCACTAAAATCAAGTAATAGGCAAGGCTACACAGTCTCTCCCTACTAATTCAATACACTCCTTGAAGTCCTAGCCAGAGCAATCAGAGCAAAAAAGGAGGTCAGAGTGATAGAAATTGGAAATGAAGAAGTCAAAATATCACTATTTTCAGATCACATGATAGCATAACTAAATGACTTGAAAAGTTCAACCAGACAACTACTAAGCCTGATCAACAAATTCAGCAAAATGATTTGAAATAAAATTAACTCAAACAAATCAGTAGCCTTCCTCTATCAAAGGATAAAGAGTCTGAGAAATAAGTTAGAAAAATGCCACCCTTCACAGTAGCCACAAATAATGTAAAAACCACAGTGTGACTCTGAACAAGCAAACAAAGAATCTGTGTTACAAGAATTTCAAATGTCTGAAAGAAGGAAATTTAAGAAGGTCTCAAAAAATGGAAAGATCTCCCATGCAAATGGACTTGGAGGTTTAATATTGAAAAGTGGCTACTTGCCAAAAGCAATCTCCAGATTCAATGAAATCCACATCAAAATTTGACCTCAGCTCTTAATAGAGTCAGAAAGAGCAATTTGCAAATTCATTTGAAAAAACAAATGAGGAGAGCAAAAATTGTCCACAACAATAAAAGAACTCCGGGGGGAATAGCCATTCCTGACCTCAAGTCGTAGTTCAGAGCAATGGTGATAAAAATTGTCCGATATCAGTACAAGGACAGGCAGTACGATCAATGGAAAAGTATTGAGAAACAGAAATAAACCCACACTCCTATACTCACTTGGGCTTTAACAAAGAAGTTAAATCCATCCAATGACAAAAAAAATAGCATTTTCAACAAATGGTTCAACTGGAAGTCAAGAATGCAAATTGAGCCATTCTTATCCCCCTGTACATAGCTCAGATTGTAGTGCATCAAGGAACTGTATTTAAAATCTTGATATACTTGAATTAATAGAAGAGAATATGGGGAAGAGGTTTGAACACGTGGGCACTGGAGAAAATTTTCTGAACAAAACTCCAATGGCTTATGCTTTATGATCAAGAATCGACAAATGGGATCTTATAAAACTGCAAATCTTCTGTAAGGCAAAGGACACTATTGTTTGGACAAAACAACAACCAAGAGATTGGGAAAAGATCTTTACCTATCCTACAACATATAGAGTGCTTATATCCAAAATATACAAAGAACTCAAGAAGTTAGACCACAGGGAGACAAATGACCATATTAAAAATAGCTTTCAGTGCTAAACAAAGAATTCATAGCTGAGGAATGCCTTATGGCTGAGAAAAACCTAAAGAAATGTTCAACATCTTTAGTCATGAGGGAAATGCAAATCAAAACAACCCTTAGATTTCACCTCACACCAGTAAGAATGGCTAAGATCAAAACTCAGGTGACAGCAGATGCTGGCGAGGATGTGGAGAAAGAGGAAACCTCCTCCATTGTTGCTGGGTTTGCAGACTGGTACAACCATTCTGGAAATCAGTCTTGAGGTTCCTCAGAAAGTTGGACATTATACTACTTGAGGACCAAGCTATACCTCTCTTGGGCATGTAACCAAAAGATGCCCCAACATATAACAAAGAAACATGCTCCGCTATGTTCATAGCAGCATTATTTATAATAGTCAAGATGTGGAAAGAAACCAGTTGACCTTCAACAGAACCATGCATACAGAAAATGTGGTACATCTGCACAATGGAATATTATTCAGCTATCAAAAACAAGAACTTTATGACATCCATAGGCAAATGGATGGAACTCAAAAATATCCTGAGTGAGGTAACCCAATCACAGAAAAACACACATGGTATGCACTCATTGATAAGTGGATATTAGCCCAAATGCCTGAATTGGCCTAGACGCACAGAAGACATGAAACTCAATAAGGATGATCAAAATGTGAATACTTCACTCCTTCTTTAAAAGGGGAACAAGAATACCCTTGGCAGGGAATAGGGAGGCAAGATTTAGAACAAATGTAGAAGGAACGTATATTCGGAGCCTGTCCCACATGTGTCCCAAAGATACACAGCCACCCAATTAGACAAGATGGATGAAGCAAAGAAGTGCAGGCCGACAGGAACTGGATGTTGAGCTCTCCTGAGAGACACACCAAGAGTACAGCAAATACATAGGCGAATGGCAGCAGCCAACAACTGAACTGAGAACAGGAACGTTTAAGGAATCGGAGGAAGATCTGGAAGAGATTGAAGGAACTGGAGACCTCAAATGAACACCAATGCCAACCAAGCAGAGCTTCCAGGGACTAAGCCACTTCCCAAAGACTATACATGATTGACCCTGGACTCTGACCTCATAGGTATCAATGAATAATCTAGTAAGATCACCAGTGGAATGGGAAGTCCTTGGTCCTGCTAAGACTGAACCCCCAGTATACGTGATAGTTGGGGGGAGTGTGGAAATGTGGGAGGATGTGGAAGGGAACACCCATATAGAAGGGGAGGGTGAGGCATTAGGGGGATGTTGGCTCAGAAACTGGGAAGGGGAATAATAATCGAAATGTAAATAAGAAAATATTCATGTTAAGAAAGATTAAAAAAAAGATTTAATGCCAGTAATGAAATAGACTTGCTAGCAAGACACAGTAAGCAGGATAAGAGCAAAAACGTATTTCTTCGATGTCATTATATAGGCTTCCAATAGGAAGAATTGCCCACATTGTAGCTGCAATAAATACCTGGATTCAGGGAGTGTTTTTATATTTAAAAAATTCTTACTAGAACTAGATCTTCTCACTTTGAATGAAAGTGGAAGTCCCTCAAAGGTATGCCCATTATTTTGTGGTTTTAGATAATTCCAGTTGTAGTCAAGTACACAACAAAAAAATAGCCATCACGACTCTACTTCTTGTCAACCTGAAGCAACATCATATTTACTTATGCTGTGAATAATTTATAAATGAAAATAATATCCAGATGATAATGGTGGTTTGAAAAAATAGCATGATCCTACATACAAATGGAAATGCAATATACATTTAACCAAATCATAGATATACTGATGTGATATAATCATCAATTCTACAATCTCAAACACGTTACATATTTAGAATCATTGGAAATGTATTCTACGGCGCATTTATTTAGTATCTCAAATTTGAAACGAATATGTAAACCATTGGTATTGTCTTAATTGGTATTATATTGAATGATAAAGAAATTGATGAAAGAAAACAAAAAAAATCTACTGAAAAACTTTGTTAACAAAATACAAAAAATTAACAAAAATTGAAATTATTGATTTCAATTATTAATCATTTTTCTACAACTTGTTATTGTTATAAAGACAACCATGTGTAAATACCTTCTTCACTACCCTGTCTTATTTCTTCACCCATAAGAAGCACCTCATTAGATAACAATCTAAATTCCTGATGGATTTGCACCCTTTGTCATTCCGCATGGGTTTAGCTATTTTCTTTTTACATTGAATATGTGGGTAAAGATTTCTCCATCTTTTCCCACATGCATCTGTCTCCGGTTTCTACCTCTTGTCCTGAAAAGTTTTATGGGAGAGCACACAACACTTTTCTAGAAAATGAGAGTCAAAATGACCTAGCTGACTGCATGTTCTATACTCTTGTTAAACTGCATTCTTGTTTCCCCCTGCATCAGTCAAACCAGGATGTTTTTTTTTTTTTTTTGTATGCTTTGTATTTAAAATTAAATCTGGTGATTTGCATTTAGAGTTAGTCTATTGAAAATGTTTCCCTCCAAGTCTTGGTCATATTGAATGGTCTTTCAATTTTTACCCTACATTATTATGAAGACACAGCATCATCTATTTGAAATCCTAACCATTTTGAGCACCTTATACATTTCATCATGGACTTTGACCCTGATGTGTGGAGATTTCTTCCAAGAGTTCAACCTGAGGCATTCAACCGGGAACCAAGCAAAGATCTCAACTCAGCAGTTGAGGCCCCTGTGATACCCTGGTCTAAATTTCCTATAGAAATTGCCAACTATTTAGTCACTTCCAGAAGCAATACTGGGTATGGCACCTTCTGTTTGAACTCATAGTGAAGGTAAGTTTTTGCTGCTGGTAAAATACATTAAAGTTTTAGTGAGATGTCACCAAATGGCCCTTTACCCAAGTGTATGAGTGTGTTGTAGCCACCATTAATTTGTCTCTTATATTCATTTATTTGTTCTAGTGTTGTCTATCTCTGTCCTCCTGATGATTCTTTTATTTGTCATTGTGAATTGAGAATTATGGATTAAATATAATAAGCAGCTCACTCCTTTGCCATATTATCTTTACTATTTCCTGAAGACCTATAAAGACAAGGAATTGTGTTTAGATTCTATATGTTAGAATGTTTTGTTTTGTTTTGTTTTGTTTTGTTTTTTGACGTCGAATGGTTGAGTGCAGGGACATAAAACCACTGGAAAAGAGGAGAAGTATTGCTGGGTGTCATAAGCACTCCTGGACATTCTCATTAGTTTCCTTACATAAATGTGTCCTTAGGTGGATAATGACAGGTTCCTCTCTGGCTTGCACCTGTTTCCTTAAAATTATATCTGTGATAACTTTATTAATAATCTTCACCCAGGATATAACAGGGACCAAACAACTATCCCAAGGTTACACAGAGATTGACCTATGATTCTTGCCATCTATGTAGAAGAGGATGGACTTGTCAGGCATCATTGGGAGGAGAGGTCCTTTGTCCTGTCAAGACTCAATATCTCATAGTAGGGGTATGTCAGGAAATGGAGGTGGGAAGGAGTGGGTGGATAGGTGTATAAGGAGCACCCTCATAGAAACAGGGGAAGAGGGATACGATAGTTGGTTCCAGAAGGTGAAATGGGGAAAGGGAAGAACAATTAAAATTTAAATAAAGATTCATAAATTATATCAGTTTTGCAGTAATCAAGCCTCAAGTGAAAAAACATTAAAAATTCTACACATCTATTAAGATGAGGAAGAACTAACCTATCCTCCTTCTCTTTAGGATTGGTGCCTTCATGCTGTGCCTCAGCCATGCCCAAGTACCCTTTCCTCTTCTTCTCCTGAAGTGTCTCTTGCATAACTACAGTTGATCCAACTATGCTCTTTGTGGCCTGAACACACGAATATGGCTTAAATCTGTGCAGTTCCTGCAATTATTTCCTCCAGTTTGCCTCTGATCTTTTTCATTTAGGAACAAAAGATCTGAGTAAGGAGGCCCTATCCTGAGTTATCATATGTATTTCCTTCAGGACAAGTGACCAATACTACTAGAGAAAACAGAAACGTTCTTTCTCTGAGAAAACTCAGACACTCATCTCTATCTTAGAAAATGTTTTTTATGTTCATCAGCACAATGACAATGATTGCCAACAATTACTGGCCGCCCTGTTCATATCAGAAGAGAGGGACTGAAAATTGTTGGAAAATAAAAATGTGGTACTGCATCCATATATGGATCTCTGACTGATAACAAGAATTGTATTGAGAGTCATTTTCCATTCCTCACACCTCCCTTAGGATTCTGACCTTGACCAAGGTACTGTGGTGCTGGTCATCTATTTCCAGACTTTCTGGCTGGGCTCGATGCAGCAGCTCAGAAGACAGAAAACCTTTAAAAAATAAGTGAGTTCACACATGGTACATCAGAAAAACATTCTTTTCTAGTATACTTTTATGGACTTATCATTTAGCTACACCAATAGTTCCAGCGGCCCTGGGCATAGGCAGATGTTCAAAAGTGCTTTTGTCACTCAGTTGGCACCAGATATTTGATGTAAAAACATTAGAGAGATGTGCAGGTATTGGTGAGTCTCAGTGTTTAGTGGTAGCTTAAAATGAGTGGGAAAATAGAGATTTGACTGAGAGCCAGAGGACAAGAGACTTACCAAGGCCAATAGTGGCAATCCTAACAGTAAATCTGGAAGAAAAACATGTTTTATGAAACAAACAAGAAAAGGGCCAGAAGACTACCAAACAACCATTGGAGAAAGATAATCATGCCTCATGCAAATTAGGTGTACATTGAAAAAATATGTCCTGTAACTTGAAGTAAAAGGAAAATTGAGTACAACAGTTAGAAGAGTAATGGGGCCCAGGCTACTACACTCCAGGAGTCTGCAGTAAAACTTAAAATTGTGGAAAAACAATTGAGTTCTTACAGGTCACTGGATTGATATTCAGTCCTCAATAATCTCCTAAGACAATTACCTGATCAGAAGATAACATTCAAAGTAGCAAAAGGAAAACTCCCTTATTGTCTCTGAAGCAGCAAACATTCCATTAACGTTTGCAAGGGGATAATAACTCACCTGTTATTGATCATGTCAGATTGTCTCCACTTCTTCCTGTTCCCTTCTGGCATGAGATCTCTTGCATAAAATGAAAGCAACCATCATCTTTTCTAACAATGAGACACAGTTAGACTTCCAGACACTAACAAAGAAAATATTGTTTCTGTTTACCCAAAGAATATCACCTTTGTGAAAGTCCTGTTCCTTATACAAAAGACAGTTGGACTATCTTTCAGATTTGTAGTAAGAATTCTAGGTGTATTGACAGAAACTATCCTCCCAGGCCTGGTCCTAAAACAAAATCCCATAATTGTTCAACAAACCCATTCATTTGTGCTTATGCAGATTAAATAATCCACAGTCCAGATGCAAAGGGAGAGTTACAGACTGTAATCCCCAGCTGACAAATGTGGGCATCCTAATATCCTTCCAGTCTCACTGAAGGATGTTGTCATTTCCTGAGAAGAAACTGGGAACATTAATTATATAAACAATCCGAGATCTGAGGTACTTGTGTTAGAGTGTAGAGGCTACTTACCCTATAGTTCCTATCTCATATACACTCAGAAATCTTAATCTTCCAGGGAAAATATGTAGACAGACTGTCTTGTACTTGAAAGATGTATTCTTCAGGTTCCATTTGGCAGAGGAGGTAAAATTCAATTCTGAATGACAGTTACAGAGGGATGTAAAAATGGGCAAATAATTTAGACCCTATTCAGCCAAGGACTTCAAATTTCTCCAGTCGGGATAGTGGCTGGCCTCAGAAGTTTCCCAGGTTGACACTCTTACAAGATATAGATAATGTTCTCCTCTCTCATGTAACTCAAAATAATTGAAAAAGGGAAACTGAGACACTGGTCCAAGAGTTATAATCACTGAGCTAGGGTGAGCTGGAAAGTTCACCTTTTTATATGAAGAGGACACCAAGCTTGGCAAAAATCTGGGGGAGGCAAAAGAAACCTGTATCAGAGAATGGTTGCTGTTATCCCACTGGTCCCATCTCCAAAGATTACGAGACAGGTTTGAGATATTCTTGGTGTGGGTGGGGATTGCTCTGCCTGAATACCAGGGTTTTGGAGAAATAGCAAAGCCCCAATAGCCCATAACACATGAGGGTACTAGGACGAATCTGCGTGGAGACAGAAGGTATGGAGTTTGAAACTTGATAGTTTGTTTTGGTTACACCCCAACATTGCAAGGTTCCTCAGAATGTTTTTATCTGTTTTTCCATGAAACAGATGAAAAGGCACTGTTTGAAGGATTTAAAAAACACTTTATGGCTGTGAAAACACCTTGTAGTGCACCTGTCCATACAACTGGATCCTGTAGCCTCAGAATGGATCACTTGTCTAAAGGCTATGTTAGCTGCCCCTATTCTTTGAAAGAAGCAGAGAAGCTAAATCTGGGTCAGCATTTTATGCTCCTATCATCCCAGAGAGTTGAAGCCTTTCTACAAGGAACACCACAACCTGGCTTCTATTTTTTTTTTCATCTTTATTAACTTGAGTATTTCTTATTGACATTTCAATTGTTATTCCTATTCCCGGTTTCTGGGCTAACATCCTCCTAACCCTTCCCCCTCTCTTTCGATATTTGTTTTCCCCTCCCCATCCTACCCCCATTACCAACCTCCCCGCAACAATCCTGTACACTGGGGGTTCAGTCTTGGCAGGACCAAGGGCTTCTTCCCCTTCAACTGGTGCCCTTACTAGGCTATTCATTGCTACCTATGAGGTTGGAGCCCAGGGTCAGTCCATGCATAGTCTTTGGGTAGTGGCTTAGTCCCTGTAAGCACTGGTTGCTTGGCATTGTTGTTCATTTGGGGTCTCATGCCCCTTCAAGCTCTTCCAGTTCTTTCTCTGATTCCTTCAATGGGGGTCCTCTTCTCAGGGCAGTGGTTTGCTGCTGGCATTTGCCTATGTATTTGCTGTATTCTGGCTGTGTCTCTCAGGAGAGATCTACATCCAGTTACGGTCGGCCTGCACTTCTTTGCTGCTTCATTCATCTTATCTAGTTTGGTGGCTGTTTGAGTATGGGCTACATGTGGGGCAGGCTCTGAATGGGTGCTCCTTCTGCCCCTGTTCTAAGCTTTGCCTCTCTATTCCCTTCCAAGTGTATTCTTGTGAAGCTGGCTTCTATATGTCCCTTTTGCACACTAACAGATACTATTACTGTACCATCCTAGAGTGTAGTTGGAAAAACACTCTTGACATAAATCCTGTTACCCTGCTGTGTGCTGTAGACCCTCAGATGATCTTCCCTGACTGTCGTGAGGTAACAACAATGGTCCATTTTACGTGGAAAGACCTAATGAACTACTGCCAAACACCGTCCCATGAAAGACACTAATGCAATAATCAACACAGTTGGCAGTATTTTCATTAAACAAGGAGTGAGATACCAAGGAGCTTCAACAGTTACTGTAATTGAAATTATTTTCACTCAAGACTTAGAGCCAAGTACATAGGCCCGGAGAACACTACTGATTCATCAGACTGACTCAGGAGGTCAAATGTGGAAAAGGGAAGCCTGTCATTTTGTACATGGACAGACGTTATGCTTTGGATACTAAAAATGTCTATGGTATAATATGGATACAAAAATTGTCCTCGTTGCTGAGGAAAGGACATTTAGAACATAGAGAAAGTCATGGCTCTCCAAGAGGATATTTGGATTCCCCTATGATTTGCTAGGTTTCACTGCTATGGATATCAAAGAGATGTCTGCCTTGAGACTAAAGGTAACAAGATCACTAACCTAGATGCCAAACAAGTGTCCTTAAGTACTTAAGTCCAGTGATCCTACTGAACTTCTGGTGGCATAACTAACACACCGCTACCTGAGACTTCACAGTATAAAAATGATGTGAGTATGCAAAAGCATTAGCTGGATACCTTGAAGCCACAGGTTGATACTGAAAAACAGAAGGAAAGATCATTCTTTCAGAAACAATTTGCAGTTTTCTGGTAACTCAGCTTTACCAGACTACTTGACTTGGTTCTACATAACTCTATGAATTGCCAGCACCAATATATGTTATACCTACCTACATTGGACAGCATGGCAGGATATGTTTAAGCCAGATGTCAGGTTTATACTTATATAAATAACAAGACAGAGTTCATTAGAAAGAAGAATCTCATATGACTGGCCAGCACTATGATGAATTATGGGACCTGACTTTACTGACATATAGACTGCTAGGATAGGAAAAAAGTATGTGATTTTTTTATTGATACTTTTTCTGGGTGAGTAGAAGCTTCTCCAAAAGACAGAAACTGGTGAAAGATAAACTAAAAAGTTCTGCTAGGAACTTTTCCCCTAATTTTCCCTCTCACTAGGAATGCTATCATGGAATTGCCCAGCTTTTATAGCTTTTATAGCCAAAACCTCTGAATTAATAGTCAAAGTTTTATAAATAGTGTGCAATCTTTATGGAGCATATATAACTCAGAATTCCTGGCAGGTGGACACAATGAAAAAGACATTAAGAAAAAAATCCTATGGAAACTCCCAGTACATTCCAGGGAAGTATCTCAAGACTGTTATTTTTTTTATTGGGCCTGCTGCATTCCTTAAAGGAGGGATTCATCCATATAATATTATGTTTAGAATACACCCCACATTGCTTTCAATGTGCAGAGATTAGCAGTTGGAAGAACTGTTCAACCATTTCATTCTTCAAATCTTACTCCTCCAGTTTTCCATAAAATCTATTCTTTGTCCTATCAGAGAATGGCACTGAACCTCTAAATCCACTAACAATATCCCATTGTTCCGGCCAAGTGGTAGTGATGCTGCATGTGTCAGGAAATATGTGAAATATGTGGTCCTGTGTACACAGGAAGGCAAATATTAGAGAACTGATATCTAATAGAACTACAGGACCGAATTCTATAGTTCATGTTGTCCTTTGCTTTACTGATGTCTATTTATCATTTAAAGTAGGCAGAAATTATTCTTACTGTTGCATTAGCTCTATTCCTGGGGCCCTTTGTTGCCACAATCATTGCAAAAAGTGGAATTGGAAATCAGAACTTTTGAGTACACATACAGCAATATATATAAAGTCTACTATCAAGAAATGTAAAATAGGAAAATTAAATACAATATTGATTCAATTAAAGGTTGTTTGACATATAATGGCCTTAGGGAGACAGAGAAAATGTACCACATTAACTGTATATCACACTGTTAGATCTGGGAATAGAATTATTCTCCAGAAGAATTTTCTCCACTACACACTCCTAGATCTTTTCTACACATGCCAAGACCCTGACTAACTTTCTCCATTCAGAGCATGTAACCACTAATGAAGCAAAGAGAAGTCTCTAGCTTTAGAGAGATGTAGTACATAAAGGTTTCCACTGTGTCACAGGAGACACTCCTGGAAAGGGCACCCTTGAATCTGGTCAAAGTAAGGAAAGCTGTTTATCAGGTAGGCCATGACAGTTCTCAGTGACATTAGGTACTCCCTGAAAAATCTATTGTAACCTGGAGAGCCCAAGCTTCTGTGATGTCACAAGTGTTGTCGTGACAGCAACTACCTCTTAGATATTCCTTCAGTAACTCTAGGGTTTATGAACTGTCCCCTAGTTCAGAGTAAACTGTCATTTGGGAGTGATAACAAGAGGATAAAGACATCACAGATGGGGAGAAGGAAGCTGGACTTCTGTCTTGGTCTAAAAAAAGGAGGAAATATATCATCCATGGGAAAGCTCAGTGAGTCCTGGATAGGAGTTGAGGGGGTTTGCTGACGAGATAGCCTTGAACTGAGCCTTCCACATATGGGAATCAGGAGCTGCGAGCCTCCCAGCAGCATCTGGACGTTCCTGCTTGTTATGGTTCCTGGAAGTCAGAGATTTTATATCATTAATATATTCATTCCAAAAACCAGGTGTTGGGGAGGGCAAAGTTGCTTTCCTGAGAGGTCATGGATTTTACTCTTTTTGCCCAGAAGAAAACGGTCCTAAGGAAAAGGAAAAGACCAATATTGTGTCCTCAGCTCAGAGTAAACTCCATGCATTGGATTCCTATGGTGCAGTTTGTGTCTGACACTGGTATCTGCGAGAGAGAAGTGCTACCAAGTTGAGACTTCATCATCACAGTCTTTTCACTAGTATTACTCTGAGTACCATTCCCTGACAGTTACCCTTTATATGTCTGAGTCAATAGGTGAGATTAGCTGACAGTTTTCTTTTCTTTAATTTCTTTCTTTTTTTTATTTTTTAGCAATTTTTATTTCTTTTACAAACGGATATTTCTATATTTACATTTCAAATGTTATTTCCTTTCCCAGTTTTCTGTCCATAGAGGCCTAACTGGTACCCTTACCCTTCTTCTATATCCCCTCTTCCTGCACATTCATATTCCCTTCAACTGGGAGTCAAACCTACTTTGGACCCGGAACTTCTCCTTCCATTAATGCCCATCGAGGCCATCCTCTGCTACATATGCAGTTGGAGCCATAGGTCTATCCATGTACAGTCCTTGAATACTGCCTTAGTAACAGAAAGCTCTGGTTCATTCCCATTGCTATTCTTATGGGGATTAAAGCCCCTTCAGATCTTGCAATCCTTTCTCAAAATCTAACAACAAGAGATCCATTTTCAGTTCAGATTGCCACTAGCAGTCACTTCTGTATTTGACATGCTCTAGCTGTGTGTCTCAGGAAGTATCTGTATCCGGATATTGGCAGCCTGCCCTTCTTAGCTTCAGCAATCTTATCTAGTATTGCTGACTGATTATATATATATGGAATGCTCTTAATGGGATTCCTTCAGTTTCTACTCTAAATTCATAGATATTTTTGTTCCCCCTTTTAAAAAGTAGCAAAGCATGAACATCTTGGGTGTCCTTCTTAGCCTTCCAGTTGTCTGTGGTCTGCATCTTGGGTAATTTGATCTTTTGTGCCAATATCCACTTTTGGTGATTTCATACCATGTATGTTTTTCTGTAACTGGGTTACCTCAGTCAGTATTATATTTTCTAGTTCAATCCATTTGTCTATGAATTTCTTGAAATCATTGGTTTTGGTAACTGAATAGTACAAAATTGGGCAGATGTACCACATTCTCTGTATCCATTCCACCGATGAATGCCATTAGGTTTCCTACAAGCTCCTGCTATCATTAATAAGTCTGCTATTGAAGGAGTTAAAATAAAAACCTCATAAAAACTACAGAAGAACAGCACATAAGGGGAAAAGACAGAACGGGCCTGAGACAGGCCCGGCCAAGCCTAAAAACAAGGTCAAGAGATTGTTCCAGGCACTAGCAGCCACCATCTCCGCTGAGTCATGGGCCATCCGAATGGGCAAACTGGCTGTTCCTCTATAGTTAATAGTTACCAAACTCCCTGTTCTTCAAATAAAGATAAGACGCTCTCCTACATCGTGAACACTCCAGCCCACACGTACTGCATGCTGATGAGACATTGTACCCATTTCCCTTGCTGATATATAAATCAACCAATCAAGTATAACCACGCTGAATCCCATTGCCTTCCCCTATAAAAAGCCTTAAATTGGGGCTGGGGATTTAGCTCAGTGGTAGAGCGCTTACCTAGGAAGCGCAAGGCCCTGGGTTCAGTCCCCAGCTCCGAAAAAAAAGAACCAAAAAAAAAAGCCTTAAATTTTGAGTCTTGGGGTCGACTCCCATGTCTCCTGTGTGAGATACGAGCTATCCCAGAGCTCTGATAATAAATGGACTCATGTGCTTTATATCAAGAGCCGATCTCGATCTCTCACGTTTCTTGGGGAGTACGATCTTGCAATTGGAGTGGGGTCTCCCATAAGGGTGTCCTACACTACGAACATAGTTGACCATGTGTCTTTTTTTAAAGATTTATTAATTTATTATGTATAAGTACACTGTAGCTATGTTCAGAAGAGGGCATCGGGTCTCTTTACAGATGGTTGTGAGCCACAATATGGTTGCTGGGAATTGAACTCAGGACCTCTGGAAGAGTAGTCGGGTGCTCTTAACCACTGAACCATCTCTCCAGCCCGACCATGTGTCTTTATTGCATGTTGGAGCATGTTTTGGGTATATACCCTGGCTAGGTAAATCTTGGTCCTCAGGTAGTGCAATTTACAACTTTCTGAGGAATCTCCAGAATGATTTTCAGAGTGATTGAACAAGTTTGTAATTCCACCAAGAAAGAAGAAGCTTTCCTCTTTCTTGACATCTTAATCAACATCTGCTGTCTCCTGAGTTTTTTATTCCAGCTATTCTTACATGTGTGAGGTGGAATCTTAGGGTTGTTTTCATTTACATTTCCTTGATGACATACTTAGTCACCATACTTAGATGAACATTTCTTTAAAAGCTTCTCAGATATTTGATTTTCCTCCATTGAGAATTCTTTCATCATTTCTGGAACCCAATTGGAATAGGGTTATTTGTCTCTCTGAAGTTTAATTTCTTTAGTACTTTGTATCTATTGGATTATAGCCCTCTATCAGGTGAAGTATTGGTATAGATCTTTTTTTTCTAATCTGTTGGTTGCTGTTTTGTCCTAATGACAGTGTCCTTTGGCAGGCAGATTTCTATGACATTGAAGAAATGTCAGTTAGTGAAATAGAACAGGGACTGGCTCCTTCCTGACTTCCCTACATGTCCTATACAGTAATTGGGGGAACTAAACAACCATGTACTATCCCTGCAAGGCATGTCTATCTACAGTCATGGTTCTATAGAGACCTATCAGTGATTCTGGTGATCTTCCCAGCAACTGTATGCTGATGGAATTTGCAGTTTTCATCCTGGTTTCTGTAACTACAGCCTAAGGTGTTGTGAAGCCAAAATACACCATGTGCAGCTGTGAATAGGCCTTAGGAGATTGCCTCCTTGGATTTCTGAGGCATTGCTAAGTTAATGAGAGGAAAACAACACCCTCTGCTCATCAGAGCTCTGGGAATTCTGACACTCTTGCTTTATCTCTATATGAAGCTAGGTCAAAAGATCACCTTTCAGATATGTTCTTGAATATCCTTCAGTGTGCTAGCATTGGACTGCAATGAAATATTATGCAGGAGAGGTGTGGAAACATCTTAACTCTTCCATTAGAGATCAGAGAGATGAGCTATTCACAATCAATTGACTGTGTATGTTTCTGTTCTTTGGCTTTGACCATGCAGATCTACTGTCTCATACTTCATGGTTCATATGTCCAAATGGGGGGAAAGCACCACTCACAATTGTTCCCCATCCTTCATCCTATGGGCTTAGATTTTAGTGCAACCCTCCACATCTTATATGCTAAATCGACTGTCCTAAATTTCTTCAACATGCACATCACTATTATCCCTACACTCCGTGTGTTTGTGTGTACGTGTGTGTGTATGTGTGTATGTGTGTGTGTGTGTGTGTGTGTGTGTTTCTGTGCTTAAATGGTTAATTTGATACAAGTTTACAGAAACCTTGTCACTGAAAAAAGTCTATGTAAGAAAACTATAATCTGTGGATGGGGCAGAAACCAAATGCTCTCCCACAACATGACCTTCTTTAAAGAGTAGTATAATCAGAAATAAGAGATTAAATTTGAAAGTAAAATTTGGAGGTAATACCGTGGCATGTCTGCATTATCATTGTGAACTGTGAGATTGTTCTCTTTGTTCTGTGGGCAGACATGAGGGCTCTGAGGCCAAGTTGCATCCTGTGGATCTGAGAATAAACTGAAGGTGACTGTCAACTTGGTCACATGAAGAAAGTGATAGGAGTGAGAAGACAGTATCAGGCCATTGTGACACTGCCCTCCCAATGGAAACATGGAAATGTTGACAATCACAGAGTGGGAGTCTCATGTCTGAACTTTGACACACAGCTAGGCAAAGTGTAACCTGTCAGTTAGCTTCCCGAGTACCATCTACAATGAAGGGTAGGCTCAGATGAAGTACTGTTTAAGGTAGGTGCTGTTCCTTGTGAGCTGCATCTCAGGGTAAGTGGATGACCATTCAGCCTCTTGTGACATGGCAGATCAGAGTACTGAGAGACAGAGGGGCCAAATCAGTGTTTGTTTTTCTAGACCAACATAACTGCATTATCCAGGCTAAGGATTTGCTCATGGAAGTCTAGTGTTTCACATTGGTATAGGCCAATCTGTGTGAAGTCTCAATAGCACAACTGGCTCCAGGCTTCTTTCTTAGTCAATGGGATTTACAGGCAGTCATTTATACTTTTCTTCTAGATTCACAAATTATTTTCTGGCTTCATATACACAAGGCATAGTATTCTTTCACTCTCTCTCTCTGTGTATGTGTCTTTCTCCGTCTCTCTGTCTCATCTCTCTTTGTCTGTCTTTCTGCCTCTCTGTCCTATTTTTCAGCTTTCCTACAAAGGTCTTTACTAATGATAACATATTTCATGGCAGTTTATGCACTCGATTATCTCATAAAAACCAGTGTGATCTGAACTTGCTGTCTACTGGAGAACAACAATTAAAAATAGAATTGATGTCCAAATCTACTAGATAAGAATTTAACAACTGAGAAGATGTAGAATATTCAACAACTCCCAACAAGCCTAGGGGCCAAGGATCATGTATGGAAGGAAAATTTTCAGAAATCCAAGAAATGCATACCAGGCTGACCATAGACTGTCTTCTCTTTACAGGGACTTACAGCCTCAGGAGAAAGATAACATGGGACTTTAATAAACATGCATCGTGTAGTAATACCTAGTCTCTTCCCTTACTTTACCTTCCCTGTCTGTATTTTCCTAATGGATGTTGTACATAAATGTAGTAGTGACTGCCTTTCAGGAGTATAGAAGTTGTCATATGTGGCACCCAAATGAAGAATTTGACTTTTCTTCCCTGGCTGGCGCTCCTTACCAATGATCTACTACATCGTTTTCCTATGACTGCTCCTTTGATTTCTGTGTGTGTGAGTGAGTTGTGTTTGTGTGTGTGTGTATCTGTCTCTCTGTCTGTCTGTCTGTCTTTCTGTCTTTGTCTCTGTCCATCTGTTTCTTCCACATGATACCTATATATACTTCAGTTTGACTTCTCATTGCTCATTCCAAGATTGACCCATCATGCTTTCCCTGAGTGTTTGCTATTGATGACTCAAATTACACCTGTGTTAATCAATGCACCTGTATCCAGAACTGTGTGCCACTGATCACATCACAATCAGTCTCATGTCTAAAATAAATAATTTTTGAGGCTCTGAGGGAATTTTTTATCAGAATTTAAATGTTTTCTGTATTTTTTACTCCCCTATCCATACTGTTGTAGTCTGTGGATATTCCCCAAGTCTTTGCTCACAAGTACTTATCTATGTACCTGGCCTACTGGGAAGACATCATCCCAACCCTCCAATATTACTTAGCAGGGGGAATAGATGAAGAATTTGGAAAAATTGGTCATTTAGCTACAGAAGATGTCCCCAGAGATGGATTAACTGTGTCGAATCAACACATCACTGACAAGAATTCTGAACTATGTTCTCAGTTTATTTTCTTCTTTGTCATTTTGAGTGTGCTACCAAAGGAGTGGGGGACCATTTGTGGGCTGTGGTTGAGAACTGAGTCTTCACTATTCATGCATGAAGGTGGTAAAAAATTCAATAGATCAGTGATATCTCTGGGTTAGAAGGGATATTGATAGAAAGTCTTCCTTTGTGTCTCAGGCAAAGATCCTTGAAAGGGCAACTTGGTTTGTTTATTTGGAGAAGATCTTGTTAAAGGGAAGTTATGTGCTGTTGAACTGGACTATCTTCCGGATACTCTAATGTATGCTGGAATTTCCATTGTATTCTCTGTGATGTCACTAGTGTTATGGAAACAGAAACTGCCCTCATGGCAATTAGTTAATACATATTTGTTTACCTACTCAAATGTTTTTCAGGATGATCAAGCTATTTACAGAGAAAACAGAGAGCATGGAGAGACAAAAGAGAGAGGAGGAAGAAATTAAGATACTTTCTTGTTAAAGAAGTGAAAACATAAATTATCTGGTGCAAAAAGGCGAGTGAGAGCAGTGGGCTGGTTCTGAGGAACTTCCTAGAGGAGGTAGTCTTGGCCCAGGCCTTCTAGGAGTAGGACTTATGACCTGAAGGCTCTGGATCCCTAAAGAAGAGACCCAGTTTCAGGAATATCTGATAAATTTATTGGCAGAGGGTCAGGAATTGTCAAGCATGCATCTTGTCTACTATGCATTCCTTAGTTTCACTCTGAATGAGGAAGAATGCCAAGAAGAGGCACAGCGATAAAAGCTTTGACTCTCAGGGTAGAGTATTGAATTTTATCTTCACAGGATTCCTGGACATGCCATTGGAATTTTATGACAAGGGCTACTCCACTCACATGCATCAAGGTCTCTTACACTTTGTCTTGAACATACATGATTAAGGCTTGGTGGTCCTAAACACTATGGACTACAGGACTTACATGCATCCCATCAGATACGAACTGAAAATATCTTCCATTTTTTCATGTCTTGGCCAGATTTTGTTGTTAAGGGCCAGGGCGACTGCAGAAGGCAGTGAGGCACATGTTTAGCGATCACGGTTGCGAGAAAGAAAATAGCTAATAAGTCCAGCTTGAAGAGAGCTTTCCTCATCTTTCAGTGCTTCCAAGTATCTGTAGATTTCCCATTTCATCATGCTTCATTGGGGGACTCAGCATTTTCTCTCCTGTGACTGGGCCATTACTATGCATGTTCCCTTGTGTTTCTCTACACGGTCAGCTGGGAAGTCGTCATCCCAACCTTCCACCATCAGTGAGCTAGTAAATCAGATTAAGAATTTGGAGAAATTGATTACTTAGCTCCAGAAGATGACTTGTGAGTTTGGTAAACTCCCAGGAAAGCTGACCCATTGAACCAACAGCATTTGGACAAAAGATAGCCATTATGCCCACTTCTTTGTTGACAGTCCTGACCCCTCTGTGTTAACCTCAGTTTTCTCACACCACAGGAAAATGCAACTGTAATGTCCTCATGTACGAACTAATTTTCTTGTGTGCCACGCAGAGGCAGGCCATGAAGAAAGGATAGGAGTTTAATAAGAAACTATATAATTCTCAGAAAAGCAGAAGCTGTGTTTTGAATAAAAGTCTTGGGATTCGGCAGGTAATGTGTGAGCTCTCATCATGGATTTTAATAGACAGAGATTGCATTTTCTGTCCTCAGAGAAATACAAAAAGCTGATCAGCTACAGAAGCACAGTAACTTAAACTTTGATAAATAAACTTTTATTTATTTATTTTAAAGATTTATTTCATTTGATTTGTATGAGTATTCTGTAACTGTCAGACACGACAGAAGTGGGAGTCAAATGCCATTATGCATGTTTGTATTCCACGATGTTTTTGCTGGGAATTAAACTCATGACCTATGGAAAAGCAGTCAGTTCTCTTAAATGCTGAATCATCTTACCAGCCTAAAATACTTTTGATGGTCATGGTGATTGTATTGATGATGATGATGATGGTGATGATGATGATTGTTATTATTATTATTATTATTATTATTATTAATATTAGTATTTTTATTATTATACTGAAACTCTAAATGGATCAAGATTTACCCTCCTCCAATGCTCTTCCCCCTCTCCTGTCTCAGGAAGATCCTACAATAAGGAAGACACCATTAGAGCTGCCCATCCTCCCCAGCACTAAAGAAAGAAAAGATTTACTTTGTCTGGGTTATGGAGATTTTCTTGTTAACTGGGCTCATAGCTTCAGACCTGAAGAGAGGTAGACTATGGAAATGGGAGCTCCTTTTGGAGGATTCTGCTTATCTTGGAGTAATTGGTAAATACTGAGGAACCCACATGTTGGTCCACCACCTTATCCCTTGCTGAGAATAAAGTCTCCTGGGAACTGGGTAAGCAGGGTATGCAGGCATGGCTAACAAGTCAATCCAGGTGGGTAAACATTTGTCCATTAGGTATACAGGGGGAGCATTTCATTGACTAAGCTGAATGTATCTACTATCCACTATGTTCTAATTCCATGTAAGGAAAGTTTTGTTGATTTTGTCTATCCTGTGACCCAGCAAGTGTTTTTCACATTCTTTATGCTGTTTCTTCACTGATATGAACCATGTGAGAATGGAGGGAGCAAAGGAAAGCCACAGAAAACAACATTCTACATTTTATAAGATCAAGGCCTTCTCATAAAAAAAAAAACTTCTTTGTATCTATGAATTGAGCAATGAGGTAAATTGCTACCAACCTCTGGTCATGCAGCTGATATCTGGTACACTGGTCTATTGACTAAGTATTCCATGGGGGGAAAAAAGCATCAAAAATTAGCATGAGATAAAAAAAAGAACTTAAAATGAGTCAGAACTCTGATACCTAGCAGTAATTGGTCCCGATGAGGATCAAAAATTATATGAAGGTTATTATCTTGAGCAAGATTTACTCTCCTGGAATTCTCAGATGTTCATATGTGCTTGAAAATCTGTCACATAAGACTGTATTGACATCATACTCTAGTCCAGAAAGACCATACCCCATAGTATATTATTCTTTCTGCAGTACAGTGTTTCAACTACTTCACATTACACATTTGTATGTGAGGCTGAAATTAATGTTCTACATAGATGAAAGCATTCCCTCAGTCCTTGTCTTAGTAATTTTTTTAAATATAGAAAATGTCTGATAATTCATCAGTTCCACACCTGAACTGAAGTAACTGTTCTTCTGACTGTATTCATAGAGGACATCTGAGTAGTAGTAGACATTTCTAGTCAATGGCGTCTCCCCATGAATCTGTTTGAGCCTGAATAAGAATGCATAGTCATATTTTAGCTAAGGGAATCATGTAGTATCCAAAACATTACAGGATCAGTCTGCTGTAAATATTTTTCTTTCACACAGGTGAAGGAAGGTGCATAAAGGTCCGTATGTCAAAGTTTGTAGATATTACACCATCCAGAGATGAAAATATTTTCATTTACACAGGTGAAGGAAGGTGTATCAAAAGCAGTATATCAAAGGTTGTAGATATTACACCATCCATAGAAGAAAGTATATCAAGAAGAATTGCGTAGGGCTACACAGATTGATCTAAGTATCCCCACACTATTCTAAGCCAGGAGGGACTAGAAATCACTTTACATGGAAATTTAAAATAATCTGATGCTATGGTATGTAGACTGTTAATAGATAATGATAAACCACCTAAAAAGCTCATGCATTTATACAAGATGGTATTCAAAAAATATCCAGAGGCAGTTTGCAACCTATGTTTAGCACAAAGAGATCGATTCCCCACTTTGCAGATTCTGATCAGAACCACTAAGTATTAAGAAAACTATATTAGAACTCAGTTGCATATCATAAGACTGTATAACTAGGTAGTCACAGCAAACATGACATTCGGGAAGCATAGCATGAACTTGCCAAGAATGGAGGGAATGCGTTTAGCTGATGATTTCTGGCCATGAAACTCAAATGTCCAAAATACCAGCTGTATTTTCATTTACAGAACAATAAATACTTAATGAGTTTTAGGACAAAATTTGAATCTAAAGTCTCGAAAAATTATTTATTATTGAGCTCTGATTCCCTGTGGAGATTGGAGGATATTATGAGTTTAATCTGTGACCCAGAGGTATAAGTAAATGGTGCATTTTGATGTGATTAGATATGTTAAAGAGGCATGGAAAACAAAGGAGGCCATGGTATCTTTGAAAAAGTGTGCTTCTCCAACATGTAGAAGGAGTTATCGTGGACTGACCTAGACACACACACACACACACACACACGCACGCACGCACGCACGCACGCACGCACAGACACACACACACACCCTACAAATAAGTGACTTGCTCTGTGCTGTTGGGGCATGCTGGATTGATCCAAGGTATGAGGTGTACATCCACAAGTAAGTCAAACCCAATGTCAATGAAAGAATTCAGAAATCCTCCTCCTTTCTTGAGAAAGAATTCTGTACATGAGCAATGCTTACATTTTAAAGTTTAAGAGGAATGATTTGAAAACAGTAACAACTGAATCCCACTATGAAAACAACATTTCAGAGATATCTAGAGACACCATTTGGATTTTATGGAACTGTAGATGCTCAGTCCTCAGGATTGTAGGATTGAACCAGGTCATTACGAGTCATAACTCTGTAGGGACAGTAAGAATTTTGACAATTCTTCAATTTGAAAAACCTAAGGAACAGTACTGGCAACAGCTGAATTCAAAAGGGAGAAACTTGTGCTTAGGTAAATCCAGTACCTAAGACTGAGCCGCTGGTTCAAAGCCAAGGAGAAACATTGTATCTAAATAAGGACTTCCTGATGCAGAACTGGTTACTAAAATACATAAAGCTAAGGGCTTCAGGAAATATGCATTAGGAAGACTTTGAATGGTAGAAAATTCATGCTATTAATTTAGTGGTATACTTTGAGAGGACGAATTTTTTAAATCTTGATCTCCTTGGGAGTGAAAATATTTGAGCTGAGTAAATGCTGTAGCCCAGGTAGGAAGGGGAAGTGAGTTTCCATTCAGACATTGGAATTCCCTTCACACTGAACATGAACATGAGAGGGTTTGAAAGAAGTGTTGAAGCACATCAAAAATGGCTGGGCATTCAGGAGTTGTCTCAGAGGGTTAATTCATTCTTGTTCTGAGGGATTTTCAAGTTTATTATTGGAAATCAGTCAAGAGAAATTCAAAACCTAGAAACCAAATTCTGTACATGTCTCATATTAGCCTTGGAAGTCCTTGACCTGTAAAGGCCCCAAAGAGGCATAGCTAGATTCATCTTTAAAACTCTATTACAATTGGTGACTGACTGCCTTCCCACTATGTTCCAAGGGCAGCCTCAGGGTACGCCTGTTGTGATAAATCTTCAACAAGAGAATGCTGGTTAGCTTAATTACTGTGTTTTGTTTTTGGTTTGAGTTTTGTTTTCATCAGGTATTAGCATTGTTTGATTTGGTTGGAAGTTTTGTCACTCATTCTTTTTTTTTTAATTTTTGTTCTTCTTGTGAATTTTCAGTTCGGTTAAGGTCATGCAATTTATATTATGATTGTATCATTTTAGCACTTTTTGAAAAAAGCTAATATATATTTTTCAGAATAAATTGTTTTTTTCAACTCTTAAGAAACTTGTTTTTTTTATGTGTGGTGTAGCCATCTTGTAATCTGATAAACCATATGTGGAGATAGGTCACTGAAACATTCAGGGGCCTTGGGATTGATAATTTGTTCACAACAAGCCAGAGGTAAACATGTTGATTGGACTTTCGATGTAGCTACTATGGCCCACAGTGGATACCAATTTCATGATGGAAAAGATATCCATGATGCATCCTTGTAGTCAAATATTTAGGTTCTCCTAAAATATCATACCCTAGGGGTGATCGTATAAAAGAACTAGTGAGAAACTCAATAGTTTTGCTCTAATGATTCTCAGGAAATGAAAACCTTCACCAATGGAGTAAAAATAGAAATCAGGAAAAACAGAACTGTCTGTCTCTGGTATCACGAAATATAGTCACAGTGGGAACCACTTGGGAGAGATAATGAATTCCTTGTTTCTAAAAACATTTTTTTATACTTAATTTTTATGTTTTTGCCTTGAATATATATTTGGTGCCTATTTTGAACAGTTGTTTGTGTCAGTTTATTATCACTAACATTATTATTGCTATTATTTCTTTTGTTTTTTATTTTATTTTTTTTTATCTTTACTAACTTGAATATTTCTTATTTACCTTCCCGATTGTTATTCCTCTTCCAGTTTTCTGGGCCAACATCACCCTAACACCTTCCCCTCCCCCTAAATATGGGCTTTTCCTCTCCATCATCCCCCCTCATTAAAACCCTCACTCCAACAAACACGTTCACTGGGGGTTCAGTCTTGGCAGGTCCAAGGGCTTCCCCTTCCACTGGTGCTCTTACTACCTATTCATTTCTACCTATGAGGATGGAACCCAGGGTCAGTCCATGTATAGTCTTTAGGTAGTGGTTTAGTCCCTGGAAGCTCTGGTTGCTTGGCATTGTTGTACATATGGGATCTCGAGCCTCTTCAAGCTCTTCCAGTTCTTTCTCTGATTCCTTCAATGGGGGTCCCATTCTCAGTTCAGTGGTTTGCTGCTGGCATTCGCCTCTGTATTTGTTGTATTCTGGCTGTGTCTCTCAGGAGAGATCTACTTCCGGGTCCTGTTGGCCTGCACTTCTTTGCTTCATCTATCTTGTCTAATTGGGTGGCTGTATATGTATGGGCCACATATGGGGCACACTCTGAATGAGTGATATTTCTGCCTCTGTTCTAAATTTTGCCTCCCTATTCCTTGCCAAGGGTATTCTTGTTCCCCTATTAAAGAAGGAGAGAAAAATTTGCGTTTAAGATCTGTAAGAACGTCAAGCCTCTGAACAAAGAAATTGAAGAAGACCTCAGAAGGTCGAAAGATCTCCCATGCTCATGGATTGGCAAGATAAATATGGTAAAATGGCCATTTTACCAAAAGCGTTCTGCAGATTTAATGCAATCCCCATCAAAACACGAATCCAATTCTTCAGAGAGTTTGACAGGACAATTTCCAAATTCATCTGGAATAACGAAAAACCCAAGATAACAAAAACCTCAACAATATAATGACTTCTTGGGGAATCACTATCCCTGAACTCAAGTAGTATTAGAGAACAATAGTGATAAAACTTCATGGTATTGTTACAGAGACAGAGAGACAGACCAGTTGAATAGAATTGAAGACCCAGATATGAAACCACAAACCTATGGTCCCGTGATTTTTGACAAAGGAGCCAAAACCATCTAATAGAAGATAGCATTTTCATCAAATGGTGCTGGTTCAATGTGAGGTCTGCATGTAGAAGACTGCAGATCAATCCATGCTTATCACCCTATACAAAGCTTAAGTCCAAGGGGATTAAGGACCTCCACATCAAACCAAATGCACTCAAACTAATAAAAAGAAAGTGGGAAGAATGTCAAACACATGGGCACTGGAGAAAATTTCCTGAAAAAAAAATGTCTTATGCTCTAAGATAAAGAATCGGCAAAGGGGATCTCATAAAACTGCAAAGCTTATGTAAGGCAAAGGACACTGTTATTGTTTCTTTTTTACACAATTGTTTTGCCTGCTTTACGTGCTATGCACCATATACATGCAATTCCCACTGAAGCCAGTTGAGTGTGAGATTTTCACATAGAATTGGGTTACCCTTTTGGTTCTATGCTTAGCAAATGCTCAAAACGCATGGGCTATGTTTTCAGGACATGTGCATGACTTTTATCCTTTCTTTTGTACTGTATTAGTTGAAATGGATCAAATTCAACCAAAGAGAGAAGTTTTGTGAAACCTACAGGAATACATATATGGTATAGACATGGTCATTCTCTAGTCTGCCAGTCATCCATGTAGGTTATTTGTGGATACAGCATTATACCTAAGGATCCCTAAACTCTCAAGTGTCATCCTTGGTGACAATGTAGATTAGACCCATCAGATGAATTGAAGAATTGAAAAATTCTACTAGTGGTGAATGTGGAAAGGAAATCACATTGATGTATCATAAATGCAGTGCTAAAAGCAAGATTCAGACTAGTCTGTGGGAATACAGACTGCAGCTGAGACAACAGACATTTTGTGGAAAATAATTCAGTTCAAAAATGGGAAGGGAGAAAGGTAGTTGATATACTTGTAACAGATTTCACAACATTTAAAATGTGTTTCTTCCAGATCAGAGAATGACTGTTGTAAAGCAACTCCTGCAATGAACTTTTGAGACCAAACATCAACCTGAGAATTAATGTGTAAAAGAATTAATCCTGTGTCTCCCCAGACTTTTGCTTTGAAACTAAGAGTCAAAAGTATCCATTCTATGAACGATATATAGATATATACACATTATTGCAGGATGGAAACAGAGTTTCTTCATTTCTGAGAATGAGTTATTCAGCAGGTGAGTTGGGTCAGAAATAAAGGTAATTATTTCTGACTCTTGATACCTGAAATCCTTCCCTAGTGACCCATGATTGAAAGAAAGAACAAACTTCAGACAACTTGTCTAAGATTTTTATATTGTCCAGTTTATCAAGTCTTGGTCCACAAAAGGAAAGACATCTGGTTTTCCAATTCTTTATCCTGTAATTCTTCTACATGATGGATTCATGCAAATATATTACTGTACATTGACAGATTACTGTTTCTATTTTTATTCTTTTGCCAAGAACTATAGAAAATAATAAGCGCTGTATCAAAGCATCATATGAAAATCATGCTAAGGGAATGTGGCCGTTGGAAATTTGTAATTGAGATGAACCTCTTACAACACAAAAACTGCACTAAAAGGTCTTCTCTAGATTCCTGGTGCAGATATCTATATCAGCCACCAAAACTAGATAAGATTGATGAAGCTAAGAAGTCCCTGATCCCAGGAACTGGATATAGTACTTTCCTGAGAGACACAGCTAGAGCATATCAAATACAGAAATGAAAGCTATTGGCAAACCAGTAAACTTGGAAAGGGTCTCTTGTTGGTAGATTTTGAGATAGGATTACAAGTGCCGGAGGGACTTTCAACCCCATAAAAAAAAATCCAATGAACCAGAGCTTTCTGGTACTAAACTCATATTCAAAGAATGTACAAGGAGAGAACTATGGTTCAAACTGGATATGTAGCAGAGGATGGCTTTGATGGGCACGAATGGAAAGAGAATTCCTTGGTTTTCCCTTGGTTTGGCACCCTGTTCAAGGGAATGTCAAAGGGATGCAAGGGGCTTTATAGAAGAAGGGGAGGTGGACCGGTTAGGGAACTTTTGTGCAGGAAATTGAGAAAGGAAAAATATTCAAAATGTTATTATAGAAATAACAATCACAAAAGTAATAGTATTTGGTAAAAAGTAAACAAAAATGATAAAAAGAAACTGCCAGTTAATCACTCCTATTGACTCTGAAATCTAGAGAGTCACTGTCAGGGAATGGTAGTCAGAGTAATACTAGTTAAAGACTGAGATGATGAAGACTCAACTAGAAGCACTTCTCTCTCCCACATATCAGTGTCAGACACAAACTGCACTAAAGGGATCATAATCCTGGAGAAGTTTACTCTAAGCTAAGATCAAAATACGTGTCCATCCCTTCTTCCTTAGGATGTTTTTCTTCTTGACAAAAAGAATAAAGGCCATGGGCTCTCAGGAAACAACTGTGCCCTTCCCAACACATGGGTTTTGGAATAAAGAATGAATGATATAAACTCTGTGATTTTCAGGAACCATAAGATCAGGGAAGTCCAGATGTTTCTGAGATGCTTCCATCTCCGGATTCCCATATGTGGAAGGCTCAGATCAAGGCTGTCTCTTCAGGGAACCCACTAAACCCCTACCCATGACTAACTGAGCTCTGCAATGGACCACATATTTCTTCCTTTTTTATACCAATACCGAGGGGCAGCTTCTTTCTCCCCATCTCTGATCTCCTCATCCTCTTTGTTCTCCCTCCCAAATTGCTGTTTACTCTTAATTAAAGGCCAATTAGCAAGCCCTAGAGGTACTGAAGGAATATCTGAGAGGCAGTTGCTGTCACAGCAACACTTGTGACATTACAGAAGGATCTAGGGCTCTCCAGGGTACAAGAGATTTTTCAGGGAGGGCCTATTGATGATGTCACTGAGAACTGCCAAGGCCTACCTGCTGAACAGCTTTCCTTACATTACCAGTTTTGAGAGTGCCTTTTCCAGGAGACTCTCTTGTGACACAGGGTAAACCTTTATGTACTCCATCTCTCTAAGCCTTGAGACTTCTCTTTTCCTCATTAGTGGTAACATGCTCTGAATGGAGAATGTTAGTCTGGGGCTTGGCATGGGTAGAAATGATTTAGGAAAATAAGGTATAGGATATTCTTCTAGATAATATTTTATTCCAAGGTTCATTCGTGTGACTTACAGTTCAATATTCTATGATTTCTCTTTTCCCCAACTGGCAGTATTTTCCCTATAGACGACTAATTTATTGAATATTGTATTACACAATTGTGATCATGCTCTAGTGTGCTTCTCTTGCTTAGTGCTGAAAAAAGTGATACCCAATACTGTATTAGAACAAATATTACATAGTACACCTAAAGAAAACAAATTACTTCCAAGGCCAACATAACTTCATAAGTAAGCAATTTGAATTTACAGAGAAATGTATTATTGTAAATTGTATTATTTATCTTCAAAAGTACCCTTATAAGAATCTTTAAAACAATAGAAATCTAAACATCTGTATAAAAATTTCATTCCTGCTTTAAAAAAATCAGAATGCACATCTGTGATATTGGGTTGTAAAGTGCGTAAATAAATAAATGAATTTTAAAGACACAGATGTCACCCAAATCCCGTGGGATGGAGAGCTAAACCTTCAGAGAGGCAGACAAGCCTGGGAAACCAGAAGAAACTGCTCCCTGCACACACATCTCGGACGCCAGAGGAAAAAGCCAAAGACCATCTGGAACCCTGGTGCACTGAAGCTCCCGGATTGGGCGGCACAGGTCTTCCTGGTTGCTGACGCTGCAGAGAGCCCCTGGGCAGCACCCCACGAGCGAACCTGAGCCTCGGGACCACAGGTAAGACCAAATTTTCTGCTGCAAGAAAGCTGCCTGGTGAGCTTGGGACACACGGAAGCAGAATTTCTCTAGGACCGGGCACGTTCTGTGTTTACTGGAAGTCCCACACCCGCGGATCCCGGCCTGCAGCAGCTCTCTGCTCCCAGACCCGGTGAGAGAGAGACCCAACCGCCTGGTCAGGTGGGCACTCCTGAGGCTGCAGAGCGGAAGAGACCAACAACACTGCTCACCCCTGCCCACATCCCTGGCCCAAGAGGAAACTGTATAAGGCCTCTGGGCTCCCGTGGAGGAGGGCCCAGGAGCAGCAGGACACCTGCCTGAGACACCACCGGAACCGGAAATAAACAGACCAGATAAACAGTTCTCTGCACCCAAATCCCGTGGGAGGGAGAGCTAAACCTTCAGAGAGGCAGACAAGCCTGGGAAACCAGAAGAGACTGCTCCCTGCACACACATCTCGGACTCCAGAGGAAAAAGCCAAAGACCATCTGGAACCCTGGTGCACTGAAGCTCCCGGAAGGGGCGGCACAGGTCTTCCTGTTTGCTGCTGCTGCAGAGAGCCCCTGGGCAGCACCCCACGAGGGAACCTGAGCCTCGGGACCACAGGTAAGACCAAATTTTCTGCTGCAAGAAAGTTGCCTGGTGAACTCAAGACACAGGCCCACAGGAAAAGCTGAAGACCTGTAGAGAGGAAAAACTACACACCCGAAAGCAGAACACTCTGTCCCCATAACTGACTGAAAGAGAGGAAAACAGGTCTACAGCACTCCTGACACACAGGCTTATAGGACAGTCTAGCCACTGTCAGAAATAGCAGAACAAAGTAACACTAGAGATAATCTGATGGCGAGAGGCAAGCGCAGGAACCCAAGCAACAGAAACCAAGACTACATGCCATCATCGGAGCCCAATTCTCCCACCAAAACAAACATGGAATATTCAAACACACCAGAAAAGCAAGATCTAGTTTCAAAATCATATTTGATCATGATGCTGGAGGACTTCAAGAAAGACATGAACACACTTAGGGAAACACAGGAAAACATTAATAAACAAGTAGAAGCCTACAGAGAGGAATCGCAAAAATCCCTGAAAGAATTCCAGGAAAACACAATCAAACAGTTGAAGGAATAAAAAATGGAAATAGAAGCAATCAAGAAAGAACACATGGAAACAACCCTGGATATAGAAAACCAAAAGAAGAGACAAGGAGCTGTAGATACAAGCTTCACCAACAGAATAAAAGAGATGGAAGAGAGAATCTCAGGAGCAGAAGATTCCATAGAAATCATTGACTCAACTGTCAAAGATAATGTAAAGCGGAAAAAGCTACTGGTCCAAAACATACAGGAAATCCAGGACTCAATGAGAAGATCAAACCTAAGGATAATAGGTATAGAAGAGAGTGAAGACTCCCAGCTCAAAGGACCAGTAAATATCTTCAACAAAATCATAGAAGAAAACTCACCTAACCTAAAAAAAGAGATACACATAGACATACAAGAAGCCTACAGAACTCCAAATAGATTGGACCAGAAAAGAAACACCTCCCGTCACATAATTGTCAAAACACCAAACGCACAAAATAAAGAAAGAATATTAAAAGCAGTAAGGGAAAAAGGTCAAGTAACATATAAAGGGAGACCTATCAGAATCACACCAGACTTCTCGCCAGAAACTATGAAGGCCAGAAGATCCTGGACTGATGTCATACAGACCCTAAGAGAACACAAATGCCAGCCCAGGTTACTGTATCCAGCAAAACTCTCAATTAACATTGATTGAGAAACCAAGATATTCCATGACAAAACCAAATTTACACAATATCTTTATACAAATCCAGCACTACAAAGGATAATAAATGGTAAAGCCCAACATAAGGAGGCAAGCTATACCCTAGAAGAAGCAAGAAACTAATCGTCTTGGCAACAAAACAAAGAGAAGAAAAGCACACAAACATAACCTCACATCCAAATATGAATATAAAGGGAAACAATAATCACTATTCCTTAATATCTCTCAATATCAATGGCCTCATCTCCCCAATAAAAAGACATAGATTAACAAACTGGATACGCAACGAGGACCCTGCACTCTGCTGCCTACAGGAAACACACCTCAGAGACAAAGACAGACACTACCTCAGAGTGAAAGGCTGGAAAACAACTTTCCAAGCAAATGGTCAGAAGAAGCAAGCTGGAGTAGCCATTCTAATATCAAATAAAATCAATTTCCAACTAAAAGTCATCAAAAAAGATAAGGAAGGACACTTCATATTCATCAAAGGAAAAATCCACCAAGATGAACTCTCAATCCTAAATATCTATGCCCCAAATACAAGGGCACCTACATACGTAAAAGAAACCTTACTAAAGCTCAAAACACACATTGCACCTCACACAATAATAGTGGGAGATTTCAACACCCCACTCTCATCAATGGACAGATCATGGAAACAGAAATTAAACAGTGATGTCGACAGACTAAGAGAAGTCATGAGCCAAATGGACTTAACAGATATTTATAGAACATTCTATCCTAAAGCAAAAGGATATACCTTCTTCTCAGCTCCTCATGGCACTTTCTCCAAAATTGACCATATAATTGGTCAAAAAACAGGCCTCAACAGGTAAAGAAATATAGAAATAATCCCATGCGTGCTATCGGACCACCACGGCCTAAAACTGCTCTTCAATAACAATCAAGGAAGAATGTCCACATATACTTGGAAATTGAACAATGCTCTACTCAATGATAACATGGTCAAGGAAGAAATAAAAAAAGACATTAAAAACTTTTTAGAATTTAATGAAAATGAAAGTACAACATACCCAAACTTATGGGACACAATGAAAGCTGTGCTAAGAGGAAAACTCATAGCGCTGAGTGCCTGCAGAAAGAATCAGGAAAGAGCATATGTCAGCAGCTTGACAGCACACCTAAAAGCTCTAGAACAAAAAGGAGCAAATACACCCAGGAGGAGTAGAAGGCAGGAAATAATCAAACTCAGAGCTGAAATCAACCAAGTAGAAACAAAAAGGACCGTAGAGAGAATCAACAGAACCAAAAGTTGGTTCTTTGAGAAAATCAACAAGATAGATAAACCCTTAGCCAGACTAACGAGAGGACACAGAGAGTGCGTCCAAATTAACAAAATCAGAAATGAAAAGGGAGACATAACTACAGATTCGGAGGAAATTCAAAAAATCATCAGATCTTACTATAAAAACCTATATTAAACAAAATTTGAAAATCTTCAGGAAATGGACAATTTCCTAGACAGATACCAGGTATCGAAGTTAAATCAGGAACAGATAAACCAGTTAAACAACCCCATAACTCCTAAGGAAATAGAAGCAGTCATTAAAGGTCTCCCAACCAAAAAGAGCCCAGGTCCAGACGGGTTTAGTGCAGAATTCTATCAAACCTTCATAGAAGACCTCATACCAATATTATCCAAACTATTCCACAAAATTGAAACAGATGGAGCCCTACCGAATTCCTTCTACGAAGCCACAATTACTCTTATACCTAAACCACACAAAGACACAACAAAGAAAGAGAACTTCAGACCAATTTCCCTTACGAATATCGACGCAAAAATACTCAATAAAATTCTGGCAAACGGAATACAAGAGCACATCAAAACAATCATCCACCATGATCAAGTAGGCTTCATCCCAGGCATGCAGGGATGGTTTAATTTACGGAAAACCATCAACGTGATCCATTATATAAACAAACTGAAAGAACAGAACCACATGATCATTTCATTAGACGCTGAGAAAGCATTTGACAAAATTCAACACCCCTTCATGATAAAAGTCCTGGAAAGAATAGGAATTCAAGGCCCATACCTAAACATAGTAAAAGCCATATACAGCAAACCAGTTGCTAACATTAAACTAAATGGAGAGAAACTTGAAGCAATCCCACTAAAATCAGGGACTAGACAAGGCTGCCCACTCTCTCCCTACTTATTCAATATAGTTCTTGAAGTTCTAGCCAGAGCAATCAGACAACAAAAGGAGATCAAAGGGATACAGATCGGAAAAGAAGAGGTCAAAATATCACTATTTGCAGATGACATGATAGTATATTTAAGTGATCCCAAAAGTTCCACCAGAGAACTACTAAAGCTGATAACTTCAGCAAAGTGGCTGGGTATAAAATTAACTCAAATAAATCAGTTGCCTTCCTCTATACAAAAGAGAAACAAGCCGAGAAAGAAATTAGGGAAACGACACCGTTCATAATAGACCCAAATAATATAAAGTACCTCGGTGTGACTTTAACCAAGCAAGTAAAAGATCTGTGCAATAAGAACTTCAAGACACTGAGGAAAGAAATTGAAGAAGACCTCAGAAGATGGAAAGATCTCCCATGCTCATGAATTGGCAGGATTAATATAGTAAAAATGGCCATTTTACCAAAAGCAATCTACAGATTCAATGCAATCCCCATCAAAATACCAATCCAATTCTTCAAAGAGTTAGACAGAACAATTTGCAAATTCATCTGGAATAACAAAAAACCCAGGATAGCTAAAGCTATCCTCAACAATAAAAGGACTTCAGGGGGAATCACTATCCCTGAACTCAAGCAGTATTACAGAGCAATAGTGTTAAAAACTGCATGGTATTGGTACAGAGACAGACAGATAGACCAATGGAATAGAATTGAAGACCCAGAAATGAACCCACACACCTATGGTCACTTGACTTTGACAAAGGAGCCAAAACCATCCAATGGAAAAAAGATAGCATTTTCAGCAAATGGTGCTGGTTCAACTGGAGGGCAACATGTAGAAGAATGCAGATCGATCCATGCTTATCACCCTGTACAAAGCTTAAGTCCAAGTGGATCAAGGACCTCCACATCAAACCTGACACACTCAAACTAATAGAAGAAAAACTAGGGAAACATCTGGAACACATGGGCACTGGAAAAAATTTCCTGAACAAAACACCAATGGCTTATGCTCTAAGATCAAGAATCGACAAATGGGATCTCATAAAACTGCAAAGCTTCTGTAAGGCAAGGGACACTGTGGTTAGGACAAAACGGCAACCAACAGATTGGGAAAAGATCTTTACCAATCCTACAACAGATAGAGGCCTTATATCCAAAATATACAAAGAACTCAAGAAGTTAGACCGCAGGAAAACAAATAACCCTATTAAAAAATGGGGTTCAGAGCTAAACAAAGAATTCACAGCTGAGGAATGCCGAATGGCTGAGAAACACCTAAAGAAATGTTCAACATCTTTAGTCATAAGGGAAATGCAAATCAAAACAACCCTGAGATTTCACCTCACACCAGTGCGATTGGCTAAGTTCAAAAACTCAGGTGACAGCAGATGCTGGCAAGGATGTGGAGAAAGAGGAACACTCCTCCATTGTTGGTGGGATTGCAGACTGGTAAAACCATTCTGGAAATCAGTCTGGAGGTTCCTCAGAAAATTGGACATTGAACTGCCTGAGGATCCAGCTATACCTCTCTTGGGCATATACCCAAAAGATGCCTCAACATATAAAAGAGACACGTGCTCCACTATGTTCATCGCAGCCTTATTTATAATAGCCAGAAAATGGAAAGAACCCAGATGCCCTTCAACAGAGGAATGGATACAGAAAATGTGGTACATCTACACAATGGAATATTACTCAGCTATCAAAAACAACGAGTTTATGAAATTCGTAGGCAAATGGTTGGAACTGGAAAATATCCTGAGTGAGCTAACCCATTCACAGAAAGACATACATGGTATGCACTCATTGATAAGTGGCTATTAGCCCAAATGCTTGAATTACCCTAGATCCCTAGAACAAACGAAACTCAAGACGGATGATCAAAATGTGAATGCTTCACTCCTTCTTTAAATGAGGAAAAAGAATACCCTTGGCAGGGAAGGGAGAGGCAAAGATTAAAACAGAGACTTAAGGAACACCCATTTAGAGCCTGCCCCGCATGTGGCCCATACATATACAGCCACCCAATTAGACAAGATGGATGAAGCAAAGAAGTGCAGACCGACAGGAGCCGGATGTAGATCACTCCTGAGAGACACAGCCAGAATACAGCAAATACAGAGGCGAATGCCAGCAGCAAACCACTGAACTGAGAATAGGTCCCCTATTGAAGGAATCAGAGAAAGAACTGGAAGAGCTTGAAGGGGCTCGAGACCCCAAAAGTACAACAATGCCAAGCAACCAGAGCTTCCAGGGACTAAGCCACTACCTAAAGACTATACATGGACTGACCCTGGACTCTGACCCCATAGGTAGCAATGAATATCCTAGTAAGAGCACCAGTGGAAGGGGAAGCCCTGGGTCCTGCTAAGACTGAACCCCCAGTGAACTAGTCTATGGGGGGAGGGCGGCAATGGGGGGAGGGTTGGGAGGGGAACACCCATAAGGAAGGGGAGGGGGGAGGGGGATTATTGCCCGGAAACCGGGAAAGGGAATAACACTCGAACTGTATGTAAGAAATACTCAAGTTAATAAAAAAAATATGCAATAAAAAGAAAAAATAAAGAAAAAAAGACACAGAAGTCCCATCTATGGTCAACATGTTTTGGGAAAGCCCAATTCTAGTTGTTTGGTACCCACATGAAGACTCTGTAGTGCCTATGTCCTTAGAGGCCATAATCCTTTTCATTCTATTCTTCCATCAGAGTCCCAAGCTCTACCCTTGGTTTGGCTAGTTGATGTCTGCTTCTGTATGAGTCAGCAGTTTAGTGGAGTCTCTCAGAGGGAAGCCATCTTAGATTCCTTTCTCCTAGCATATCAGAGTTTCATTAATAATGTCATGGATCAGTGCTCATCCACGGGGTGGGTCTTAATCTGCACTAACCATTGGTCAATCATTCCACACTCTCTGCTCTATGCACGGACCTTTCATTTCTTGTGGTCAGAATAAATTTTGTGTCAAAAGTTGGTGTCTCTCTCACTCCATTTGGTTTGCTCTCTGGCTACAGGAGATGGCTTCTTCAGGTCCATATCAGTGAGGCTGTGAGTCTCAGCTAAGGAAACACTCATTGATTCATGGGCATCTCTTACCCCAGCTCTCTGCCACTTTCTGGATATGACTTCTACCTCCACACCCCTATCCATCTAGGCTGCTGTATCTGGCCTCTGTAGCAGAGGATGTGATAACAGAGACTAGATATCCAAGGTGAGGAGATACCCATGGGGTCCACTCCTGATCAGAGGAGAAAGGGCTAGGAGAAAGATTGTGACTGAGGGGGGCAGTGTGCAGTAGGTACAGTAAATATATAAACAAATAACTATGAAAATATCTAAGTCTACTTGAAGGTAGGAAGCAGATATGTGTGTGTGTGTGTGTGTGTGTGTGTGTAACTAAGTAAACTTGAATGTAAGAAGCAGGTGCTTGTGTGTTTGTGTGTGTGTGTAAGTAATTAAGTAAACTTGAAGTAAAGAGCAATTTTTCATGTGTCTGTGTGTGTTAGTGTGTGTGTATCTTTGTGTTTATGTGTGTGTGTATCTGTGTGTTTGTACGTGTGTGTTTGTTCATCTGTGTGTGTGTGTGTGTGTGTGTGTGTGTGTGTGTGTTTATCTGAAACTATGATATTGATGTTGAGAATCACCTGGTTGAAATTCTTTTACACCGCCCTATTAGAAATCAAAAAGGGGAGGAAAGACTACTCATGTTCCAAAATCGTAGGCCCTGGGTGCCCAGAACTGAAGTATGGACTGACCAAATGGTACACAAAGCAGAGGCTAACAATTCACTCTCCTGAGAACTACTTAGCAGTTCCAGTCCAATGCAATGAATTTACATGTACCGAGGAATATGGAATTGTAGCATAATGAGCTGAGATCATTTACAAACAATTTCTGGAAAATTTCCAAAGAGCTAAGAATGGATATAGGGAATTTTCAAGGCCCCTGAGTTATTAGGTTGTGGTTTAAACTCTGCCCAGATGAAAACGTTTAAATACTGGACTAATCTACTAAAGTAATTTAGTAGCAAGCATGCTTTACAATTAATTGCAATTAAGCATGGTGGTGAATAAAGAGAACACTGTAAAACAAAGTTATGTTTCTTAAAGTTTGTTTGAAGACAGCAAGAAAGAGCATAGTGGTTTTGTTTTCTTTCTTTCACAGACTTTTCACCTTTTTGAAAGAGCACTTTGGGATCCTTAATTACCTATTTATTATCAGACCTTCCTTCCAACCCAGAGTTCTTTCAGGTCTGCCTTGACTTCTTGGTTCATTACCTATAGACAATGGGGTTCAGCATGGATATCACTGTGGTATGGAAGATGACCAAGAATTTATCACCTACTTGTAGGTGGTTACATGTGGGTCTCAAGTAGTTTTGTCCCAACCCTACAAGGCAACCTATTCCCGATGAAAAATTGCCAAATGGGAATATACCTCTCGACTCATTTGTGTTGAATAGTTAATTAGGGCCATACAGTGGTCAAAGGCCATGGCTGCCAAAGCAGCACTCAGTTATACCTGAAAGTGTGAAGAAAAAGTGTGGCACATCCCTCCTGAGTGACTCCTCAGATCTCACTTACAAGGCTCTCCATATCTTGGGTATGACAGAACCAGTGTAACCAACTTCCAGGATACATAAGTTCGCCAGAAAGAAGTGCATGGGGGTGTGTAGAGATGGATTTATGTAGATAGCTAATGCTATGAGAGCAGAATGAAGGTTAACAGGAGGAAGCATTCTCCAGAAACCTCAAAGTTCTTGGTAATTGCAAAGCATTTTTAAAACAATCCCTTTTCCTGCCACAAAGAGCAATTGACACAATTGACACTCATCTCCTGGAAGACAGAGCAGTAAGCCATTAGAAGGATTCTTGCAGATGAGAGATAATGATTTTTTAACAGTTTTAGACACTCACATCGGAGTCAAAGTCTTTCTCTGTAGTCACAAAAATCAAACTTAGAAATGATTTATTCTCACAGATTTTCATATCTAATACTTTCTTTCTTAACACCAGGGGATTTTCCAAAATGTGCTAAGCATTGAGCAAAGTGTCCAAATATTTACAAAGATGGTGCAAACTTGTATTCTTGGCACTAATGAAGCTCAGGCAGAAGGTTTACCATGGGTCTGAGTTCAGATTCACATGCTGTATAAGCAATCATTCAAATTAAGGAAAGAAAACCTTGACTGTATCTCAAGTTTTTACCCATTCTAATCACTAACTAGTTATAAATGTTATGCAGAAAAACAGATCAACCCAGTCATTTCTACGCTTTCGTTTTGCCACAGGTATAGTCTCTCCAACCACCGTGCGTGTGTGTGTTGGGCCACGATTATTCTCTGATTGCTCTTATGAATATTGAAACCCACACAGTAAAGGTATAATTTCCACAAGACCCTTTATTTTTGAAAATAATGTAAAATCAAATAATCATTTGATAAAAAATGTTTACAGGTTTACATACATAAATTTAAAGCCAGGGAACATCTAGATGTCTGCACAATATTGACATGGTCTGAGGTGCATCTGAGCCATGAAAGAGAAGAAGGATCAACCAAACAGGACCATAGCCCTTCATGCTGGATTTTTCACTATGGCAGCTGTTATCTGTAACTTAAAAGTTTCTGTCTCTTTATAGAACATGTTTTCTTAGTGAAACTATCACTGCATAGGCATTAAATTCCTGTTTTCTTAATATTGTTCATGTTATTCTATCAATCAGACTATTGATTTAATTTAAAAAAGAGAAAAAAATGAGGTGTTGTCTTGATATGTATTCCAGGCTAACCTGATTCCTTATTCCTCTCCCTCAGTCTTTTGAATGTGAGTATTCAAAAAGACATGGTGCCTGGCTTGATAGAAATTTCGTCCTATCCTTTCATCTCAACATCTTAGAATTCCACCAAATTGCCTGTATTTCTGTACACATAGTATCTATACAGTTCATTCCTCTTTGCTCACTTTTGCATATGGCAGCTGCTGTGTGCTTGCTTGGTAACCTACATGGAAAGATGTTCAATTCCAGCACAGCCTTTTCTGTATTCATATACCACAATCTCTTCTTTCTACAGGCACATTCTGTTTTCACACTGTCACTTGTAAAGTAGCTTTAAGCACTGCGCTGGCGAGTACTTTTCATCTTGTTCACATTGTAGCCTTATATGGAGACTGAGTATGGACTGCAAAGTTCTTATCATTATGTTTACCATCCTTACCAATCAATGAGCTCTCATGTAATGAGAAGCTCCAGTGTTTAGCTTATTTTGGCTCCTTTGGGATTCTGCCTGTCCCTTCCCATTATAACTTCTGAAGTTTAATCTCATGTCTCTCAAGTATTGGAGAAGTGGCTAACTCATTTTTCTCCCAGTCTGATATCTTTTCCCTTCAAATGATATAACCTTTCCTGTTTTGTTGGGTGTATATGTCTTTGCTGAAGATTGGGTTTTCTTGCCAAAAAATATTTTTTCCTGACAAGGTTAGAATAGGAGATACCACCAGCCTATTAGGTTCTATCTCTGTTTACTTGATATAATGGAATTTCAAAGATATGTGAGTAGATCAGTCGCATGGTTGATCCACAAATCAAATGTGAGCTTCAGTATTTCCAAATTATAAATACACATGTTACCTATGTTTATAAATACTATATAAGACACACACACACACACACACATGCACACATACTCACATGTATGCCACATACATATGTGTGCCTATATATTCATGCAGAAACACAGACACAGAGAAACAGAATAGAAAAAGAGCACATGGAGATTGTACATGTATTAAAATGTTTGTATAAACAACAATGCAGGGTAACAGTATTTGTTTACATCCCATTTCACCATTTGGTCACTTAAAGACATGCCTGAGAAAACAATGTATTCCCAATGAGTTTGCTTGTGTGTGAAATAAGTTAATTTCCCAAATCACTTATGTTGATCTGGTATTGAATGTTTGTCAGCTACATGGGTCATGAGCATGTGTGCATGTCTACCCACACACATTTCAGATTTACGTTTGCTTACACTCTGTTTTGGGGAATTTCTCATCATCGTACATAATTTTCGTTTCTATTCACTAATTCATTACTAGATTAATTTTCTATTGGGAATAATAAAAAAACCCAGCTCCCCAAACAACAACAACAACAAAAAACAAAGCAATACATAATTTCTCATGGGGGCAGGAGACATAATCAGGTATACCAGTTTATTAGATCTATTAATTAGATCTGCATCCATTCATAAAAATCTAAGTGTAGAGAATATGAGACATACTTAAAGCTCTGACATTTATGAAGCAGGAGGTCTGTTGTACATACTTGACATCTCAGTTTACTCTGAAATTGTAGAAAAATTGTGGAATGCAAAGGATTCTATTGTGATGCATTTCACACTTATTTTGATGTACTGTAAATATTTCTCAATATTAAATTCAAACAAACAAACAAAAAGAAGTAAAAACACAGAAAATGAATACTTTTTTAAATCTGAAATATTTATAAAGAAACTTCCTTTTCATTAGTAGGTTCTGTATTTGTATAGGCATCTCTTTAAGTAGAGAGTGTGGCCTTTCCTCTCACAGTTAAATTTTCAGAAAATCAACTCAAGAACTAGAATGTTATATTTACATTTAAATTTGTCCAACAAAAATGATTCGTGGGAAATCCTGAGGCTGCAGGACATATTGACACATCTCCGCACCTCAGCACAGATCCCTGATGCAAGGAGAAATTGAACAGTGCTTCTGGACACTGTGATATAGGAACCGTCTGCCACTGGTACACAGGATTCTGGTCTGCAGCGAGGACTGCGCTGAATGGGCAAACAGTTCCCTGTACCCAAATCCCATAGGGGTGACAGCTGCTTACACACATGAGAACAGAACACCAAAGACAACTCAATGACTAGGGCCAAGCGTAGAAACCTAAGAAACAAAACCAATACTACTTGGCATCAGCAGAGCCCAGTTATCCCACCAAAGAAAACACTGAATATATAAACTCACCAGAAAAGCAAGATTTAGATTTCAAATCACATTTGTTGATAGTGACGGAGGAATTTGAGATATACCTAAAGAATTGCATTAGAAAAATCCAGGAAAACACAAGTGAACAAGTAGAAGCCCTTTGAGAGGAAGCACAAACATCCATGAAACAATTACAGGAAACATGACCAAGCAGGTGGACGATTTGAAAATAGAAATAGAAATAATAAAGAAAGCAAAAAGTTGACAAAGATGGACATAGAAAAACAAAGGAAGAGACAAGGATCCGGAGATACAAGAATCACCAACAGAATGCAAGAGATAGAAGAGGAATCTCAGGGGCAGGAGATTCCATAGAAAACATCGACACAACTGATGAAGATAATGTAAAAACAAAAATTTCCTGGCCCAAAACTTAAAGGAAATCCAGACGGAAATGAAAAGTTAAACCTGAGGATAATAGGTATAGAAGAAAGATATGACTCCCAAATTAATGGGCCAGTAAATATCTTCAACAAAATTAAAAAAGAAAACTTCCCTGACCTATAGAAAGTGATGCCCCAAAAGAAACAAGAAGCACACAGAATTCCAAAGAGATTGGAACAGAAGAGAAATTCCTCCCATCACATAATAATCAAAACACCAAATGTGCAAAACAAAGAAAGAATATTAAAAGCAGTAAGGGAAAAAGGTCGAAGTGACATATATACTCAGACCTATAATTATTACACCAGACTTCTCACCAGAGACTATGAAAGTGAGAATATCCTGGACAGATGTCAAATAGACCCTAAGAGAGCAAAATTGCCAGACCAGGTTATTGTATCCAGTAAAACTTTCAAGTAACATAGACAGAGAAACCAAGATATTACATGAAAACCCAAATTTATGAAATGTCTTTCAGCAAATCCAGGCGTACAAAAGAAAATACATGGAAAACACCAACACAAGGAGAGAAAATACATCATACCAAAAACAAGAATATAATTTCCTTGCAATGAAATGAAAAGAGAGACAAACAAACATAATTCTACCTCTAATTAGAACAATAAATATCTCTCCACATCAATGGACTCAAGTCCGCAATGAAAAGGCACAGACTCACAGAATGGATACAGAAAGAGTATGAAGCATTTAGCTGTAGGCAGGAAACACACCTCAGAGACAAAGATGGATACTACCTCATAGTACATGCATGGAAAACAAATTTCAAGAAAATTGCCTGAACAAGCAAGCTGAAGTTGGATTATAATATCAAATAAAATTGAATTTCAACCAAAAGTCTTTAAAAAAAGATATGGAAGGAAATGCCTTTCTAAGGAGGATAAAGAGGATGATGACTTCATAGTCATCATAGGATATATCCACCAAGATGAACTCTCCATCCTATGTATCTTCAAATGAAAGGGCACCTGCATTCATTAAAAAAAAAATAAAACCTTACTAAAGTACATAGCATACATTGCATTTATAGATAATAGATAATAGTAGGAGATTTCAACACCCCACTCTCATCACTGGAGAGATCATGGAAACAGAATTTGGACAGACATGTAGAGAAACTAACAGAAGTTATGAACCAAATTTATTTAACAGATATTTATAGAATATTCCATCCTAAATATAAAAATATATACATTATTTTCAGAACCTCAATGAACCTTCTCAAAAATTAACCATATAATCGGTCACTAAACAGGTCTCAATATATACAGGAAGATAGAAATAGTCCCATGCATTCTGTAAGATCACCATACACTAAGACTGGTCTTGAACAAAAACAATAATGATAGAAAGCTCATGTATACATGGAATTTGAACCATGCTCTATTCTATGACAATGTGTTCAAGGAAGAAATAAAGACATAAATTAAAGACTTCTTAGAACTTAATGAAAATGAAGATACAACATTCCCAAACATATGTGACACAATGAAAGCAGTATTAAGAGGAAAACTTATAGCTCTGAATGCTTGGGAGAAGAAACAGGAGAGAGCATATATCAGCAGCTTGACCGCACACCTAAAGCTCTAGAACAAAAAGAAATAAGTAAACCCAAGAGGGGTAGAAGGCAGGAAATAATCAAACTCAGAGATGAAATGAATCAAGTAGAAACAAAAAGGACTTTACAAATAATCAACAACACCAGAATCTGTTTCTATGAGAAAAACAACAAGATATATAAACCCTTACCCAGACAAACCCGTGGTCACAGAGACTGTATCCAAATTAACAAAATCAGAAATGAAAGGGGAGACATAAAAACAGAATTTGAAGAAATTGCAAAAATCATGAGATTTCACTATAAAAGCCTATATTCAAGAAAATTGGAAAATATGGAGGCAATGGACAATTTTTTAGACTGATACCAGGTACCAACATTAAATTAGGAAAAAATAAACCATCTAAACAACCCCATTAATCCTAAAGAAATAAAAGAATTTATTAAAGGTCTCCCAACCAAAAAGATCCCAGTTCCAGTTGGGTTCAGTACAGGATTTAATTAAACCTTCATAGAAGACCTTGTAAAAATACTGTCCAAACTAATCCACAAAATTAAAACAGAGCACTATCAAATTGCTTCTATGTAGCCACAATTAGTCTAATACCTAAACCACACAAAGACCAAAAAAAGAAAGAGAACTTCAGATCAATTTCCCTTATGAATATTGATGCAAAAATACTCAATAAAATATTTGCAAACCAAATCTAAAAAAACATCAAAATATTCATCCGTCATGATCAGGGATGCAGCAATGTTTGAATATACAGATAACAATCAATGTGATCCAACATGTAAACAAACTCAAAGATAGGGACATATGGTCATTTCATTAGATACTGAGAAAGCATTTGACAAAATTCAACAGCAATTCAGGATAAAAGTCGTGGAAAGATCAGGAATTGAATGTCCGTATCTTAACATAGTGAAAGAAATATACAGAAATCCTCCAGCTAAGATCAAACTAAATGGAGAGAAACTTGAAGCAATCTCACTAAAATAAAGGACAAGACAAGTCTGCCCACTCTGTCCCCACTTATTCAATACAGTTCTTCATGTCAAAGCCAGAGCAATCAGACAGCAAATGGAAGACAATGGGATACAAATTGGAAAGGGGAGAAATCAAAATATCACTATTGGCACATGATATGATAGTATAATTAAGTGATCCCAAAAGTTCCACCAGAGAACTTTTTAACCTGATAAACAACTTCAGAAAAATGTCAGGGTATAAAATTAACTCAAACATACCAGGAGCCTTCCTCTCCTCAATGTATCCATAGACAGGCTGAGAAAGAAAATAGTGATTTCACAAACTTCACAATAGTCCAAAATAATATAAAATATCTTGGTGTGAATTTAACCAAGATAGTGAATGATCTGTATGCAAGAAGTTCAAGTATCTGAAGAAAGAAATTGAAGAAGGTCTCAGAAGATAGAAAGAGCTTCCATGCTCATGGATTGACAGTAGTAATATAGTAAAGGTGACCATTGTGCCAAAAGCAAACTACACATTCAATGCAATCTCCATCAAAAATCCAACTGAATTCTTTAATAGAGATAGAAGAAACAATGTTAAAATTCATTTGGATTAAGAAAAAGCCAGGAAAGTGAAAACTATCTTCAACAATAATAGAACTTCTGGGGAAATCTTCAACCCAGAATTCAACAAGTATTACAGAGCAACAGTGATAAAAAGTGCACGGTGTTGGTACAGAGACAGAGAGATCGACAATGGAATAGAATTGAAGACCCAGAAATGAACCCACACACCTATCAGTTGATCTTTGGTAAAGGAGATAAAATCATCAAAGGAAGAAACATAGCATTATTCAAAAATAGGGCTTATTCTACTGGAAGCCAGCGTGTAGAAGAAGGGAAAATATCCTATTCTTTTTTTTTTTTTTTTTGGTTCTTTTTTTCGGAGCTGGGAACTGAAAAATATCCCATTCTTATGACCATGTACAAAGGTTAAGTCCAATAAGGGGGGAGAGAGAGAGAGAGAGAGAGAGAGAGAGAGAGAGAGAGAGAGAGAGAGAGAGAGAGAGAGAGAGAGAGAGGGAAGAGGAAGAGGAAGAAGAAGAGGAGGAGGAGGAGGAGGAGGAGGAGGAGGAGGAGGAGGAGGAGGAGGAGGAGGAGGAGGAGGAGGAGGAGGAGTTGAAACAGAAAGAAAACTAAACTTTAATTCTTCCCCATTCCCTCTCTTCCTCAGCTGTTGTGTAGGCAGTCATGTTAGTGAGACATTATGAGTGTAATTTCTGGTGTTACTTTGAGAACCCATCTCGTAGTACTCTTTAGTCTTTTACAATCTTCTCGCACCCTCCTCTGTAATGTTTCTCAGCCTTGAATCAAGTGACATTTTGTAGATAGAGCCATTGAGACTGGACTTGAAATTGCTAACCTGCAGTTTGAATGGCTGGGGTTTTTCCTGTGATCTTTGTTGCAGAGACTGTAATTAATTCTGTATATAAGGACACATGGCTTTGATTGTTGTTAGGTAAGATACTTGCTTAAGTAAGTAAGGGGCTTTTCATTCTACCCCATAACCACAGCTTCAATAGCCTTCTACACATGGGTAAATTACCAGTACCATCCATGTTCATTGAACAGGACTTAAGCAAAATTAGAGTTTTTTTGCTATTACCAAGCTATTTATGCCACTGCCCTGCCATCGTGGATATTCTGCCATGTTGATCATTGTGTTCTCCAGGCATGTTGTGAACAATCACTTAAAACTGACAAGACTGATGATTGTAATTACAGGTTATACTAGAAATTCGACCAGTGCCTGGCACATCTTCCTGTAATAGAATATTGACTTTCTGATAGGCAGGAGGATGTAAAAGTTAAATTTAGTCTTAACTAATAAAAGGAAATTAAATTTTCCTGCTATAGCACATTTACTTAATTGAAGCAAAATAAAATCTATTTACTTGATGTTGGGGAAATAAGATTTAACAATATAATCCTAAATCCTTTTAAGTGATTAAAAATCACAGATAGTTATTAGCTGTCATACTGTGTAAAATTGGCATCAGGATTGTGACTTTGAAATATCCTGTTTTATGCAAATGCATAGTAATAATGAACAAAATTATGTACCAAGCTTCATGCTTTAGGTAACTAATTGCATGTATTCAATTGTATCTAAGATAATTTTACATTATCTAGGTATCAAATGCATAATTATGATTAAAATAATTAAATATTAAATAAGCATACTAGAGTTACCAAGTGGACATGGAAAATAAAATATATTAGAATAATCAAAAATATTTATTAAAAGCCAAATCATGAAAACATTGTATATATAAAAGCAGCCTGGAGCTATATGTCACCTTAAAGTGTTAGAGTGTGTTCCAGTGAGGTGGTTTAGCAGATAAAATTTCATGGCATGAAAAGCCAAGAACCTAAATTAGATACCTACTCATATATGTTTGGGAGACTTCTATATTCACTATATGACCAGAACACATAAAAGCTTACACAGAATATTAATAATGAGACTAATGAGAACAATAATACTAAGAAAAAAAACAAAACTCTAGGAATATTTTAAAAATTAATGTATTGCCCTTCAAATAGAAAATTCAAAACATTTTCTTAGTACATTAACTATTCAAAGAACAACTAAAAAGCTCTTACTTCATTCTATATGAAAGCAAAAACACATCAGATGGACTGTGTAAAGAGAGAACTGCAAGGTGTAAAATTAATATAGTCATTGCAGAGGAAAGAAACAGACACTAACCCAAGGTTTTGTAAGTAAACATTTGAAGAATTTAGTGCATAATATTAACATATTTAATCCAACACATCTTAAGATGATAAAGAAAAGAAAGCTGGAAAAAATAATGCTTGTATGTAGTCATAGCACTTAAAACGTGGCAAGATGTCTCAAGTTCAATGATACCCTGAAATACATCAGAAAATTATAAATAGGTTGATTTTATTATGGAGTGAGTACTGTAGTATTAGCTTAGTGGTTAAGAGTACTTACTGTTCTTAATAGCAAACACGTTCGGTTTCCAACACCCATGAAGCCACTTGTGACCATCTACAAAAGCAGCTCCTGGTCTCCCCATGTACCTGTGTTCATATGCACAAATCTATACATAGACATTCACACATAACAGATCATTAATATAAAAAGATTCATAAATCTATTTTCTGCACAAATTATAAAGAGTAAGCCTTCTACATATGCAAACAGAATTGATGCAATGTAATAAAAAAGAAAATTCGCAAATAGTATGAAGAGGAAGTTAAGGATTAAAGCTTACACAGTTCAGTAAGCATAAAACGCTAAACTTCATGATTGAATTGCAATGTAGATGTTAAAAAGAATCTAGCATTTGAATTTATAAGTGAATCTATTTATAAATTATTTTATTTATTTACATTCTTTCCATTGTACACTCTCCTGGTCTCCTCCCAGAATTCTTTATCCCATTCCACCTCTTCCTTCCCTGACTCCAAGAGGATTTTCCCCAAATCCTGCCAGACACCATAATCCCTGTGGCCTCAAGTCTCTCAAGGATTAGGCCAGACCAGTCAGTCCTCTGCTATACATGTGTCAGGGCATCAGACCAGCTTGTGTATGCTGCCTGGTTGGTGGCTCAGTGTCTGGTAGATCTCAGAGGTCCGGGTTATTTGAGACTGGTGGTCTTCCTATAGAGGTTGCCCTCTGCTTCAACTTCGTCAATACTTCCCCTATTCAAAATATGACAGAAGTCAGAGACTGATACCCTTTTAAAATATATGTCTCATTTAATTTTGAATGGTATACTATGGGTTCTTTCACATAAAATTGATTACTATATGTATTTATTATAGTCTCTGAGATGGAAATTGGCAGTATTTATACAAATATTACATTACTTAACAGCCTTGACATCATTCCAACAACGTGTTTTGTAATTTATACAAAATATAATGTAAATAATCACCACTGAGCACAGTGCCTGAGTCAGTGTCCATGCTGATTTTCTGTAGCTAACTTTAGTTAATGAAAATGAAAATAATATGAAAGCCACCATGAGGTTATTATTTAAACAAATGAGTATACTACCATTTATCAAATGGATGATGGTCCATGAAGAAATTCCCCATGCACATGTATTCAAGATATATTGTTAAAAGAAAAACACATGACAGAATATTGCATTATGTAATCAAACTTCATAAACAGAAGATTTACACATATTCTATAATTTTGTCAATGTAGAGTAAACCTGCTACAAGAGCATGGGAAGCAGTAGATAGAACACTGGGAGTTTTAGTTCAATTTGAGCTACACTATGAGACCCAATTTTAAAAACAAATAGAGTAGATTTGAAAGAATGTCTGCCAAACCGTTCTTAGTGGTTACATTTGAAAGTTTTAAGAAAGCAAGTTATTCTTTGACAATTCCACACTTGCACAACACATGTATGGAAGCCCTCTACACTCTCAATCTAATATCTTTCCCAATCAACATACTCTCTTTACACCAAATCCCATAGAACGTGCATGTCTTTTATCTTTTTTGCTTCATGACCCCCTGGATATAAACTGAGCCTCTTCTGTGAACATGTGCATGAAGCTATACATGTAACACCTGGTAAGACGCCCGTAGCTACATCATTTTCTATTTCCAGCACTGCGCTTAGTTCCTTTGAATAGGCAGTATCAATATTGTATAGAGTCTGTTCAGATAGATGTAACTATTGTGAATTCCTGAGTGCCACAAATGTATCATGCTCAGAGGACAGCATCTCACAGATGTCCTTAATTATTAATTAGCCCTTGAAAGAAGCCAAGCCCTGCATCTCACCTTCTCTCTAAACTGGAAGTTATCTTCAATGGGTTATCATTAGAAAATGAAAACTTAGTTTTCTCCAAGGCAATTTCACTGGGTAACCAAACTAATTTTAAGGGTAGACTGCATATAAAGCACTAAGGGAACTCAATATTATCTTTGGAAAATCCTTGTTAGGACTTTTTCTTCAGAATGTTTTTTTTCCTTTTGTTATTTGTTTATTTATTTATTAATTTTTTCTCTGTATGTTTTGTGTATATATTTTTTCCTGGTTTTATGTTTCCATGGAATTCATGAGTATGTGAATGGAAGTCTGGGTCTCTGTGTCTGTATCTGATTCTTGTAGCATGCATTGGCTCTTTTCTATCTGCTTGTTTTGTTCTACTCCAGTTCATTAACTTTCATTTTATTTTTATCCCATAGATGACTGTTTTCTACTGAGAGTCAGAAGAATGTAGAAACAGATGACTAGAGAGGCATAGAAGAATGGGGTAGTAGAGGGAAGGGAAATCATAATTCAAAAATATTGCCAGAGAAAGTCTAATTTTAAGAAAATAATTTTAAAAACATACTTTCTAGGGCCTGTCTGTCCCCTTTTCTCAAAGTCCTAAGTAGCTCCACATCAAAAGTTAATGAAAATATTTAAAACCCTTTCGAAGACACAGCAAATGATTTATTTACAGCCAATCTGGAACGGCCAATATGGGAGTGAAGCTTCTGTAGAGTTGCAATAATGCAGTAGGAGAGTCTTTAAATGCTTTCAGAGACATCAATCCACAGAGGTTCAGTGGGAGTTTCACATGATGGATGTTACAAGTTTTGAATGGGAAGGTATACATTTTCGATACTTCAGTTTTCATGAATCTCTTCAAGATCAAATTAAAAGTTCTATGGGATACAATCATGGCATAGGTATGTTCCTTTTAAATTTTCAAAATTAAACCAAGTAATACTAAAATATCATTAATAAATAGAACATAATGTATCCTAAGCCCATATCAACATGACAATTAAGAAATAGAAGTAAATGCATATTAGTGGATAAAAGCTGTTTCTAGAGAGGCACTATCCTATTTCTGTGACAATTTCACTTCGTTGTCAGATTTGTTGAGTCAAAATCTGATAATGAAGGCCTTGCTGTAAAGTACCATTCTCTCACTAAGGGACTCCCAAACCCTGTTGTGTAGGGCACTAGCATTTCATTCAATCATCTGAAGCAACTTTTGCAATATCTTTATAACATTAAAATGACTGTACAGTACTTAGTATTCATTAATATATCTTATTCAAGCACAATACTTCTCATTTCATTCTTTGGTGTATCAAAATTCCAAATTCAATTTCATGTAAATTAGATAATGATGGTGTTGATGCTGTTGATGATGGTGGTGGTGGTGTTGGTGTTGGTGGTGGTGGTGGTGGTAGTGGTGGTGGTGTAGTGGTGAAGATGATGAAGAAGAGGTCAAAAACGATCTGTTGGGACAGAGTACAAAGCACATACTATATTCAGTGTTTTTCCTTTCTTTAGTGTGACTAGGATCTACAGTGAGAAATAATCTATTGTCAGTGCTATGTTGGGAAGGAGAGGTTTAAGCTCATCAAAACCCCACAAAACACCAGAAGAGAAAGTAAAATTTGTCATGAGAAATTTATTTCTATTTTTAAAAGAAACCCTTGTCATAACCATAGCAATGAATCAATATAATTTTGTGAGGCAGCAAATTGCATTTCATAGTTTAGCTAATTAATATAAAGTCATAATGTACAGAGTGCAATCTCTGGCTGTCAGAACCAAAGCCCATGGATTTTAGATCTTGTTGTCCTAGGATTTTAAAAATGAATGACATAATTGATGGCAATGTGCCACCCTAAAAGTCTTACCACATAAGTCACAGAGACACCATAATATATGCTGAGTATCAGGTTAGAACTTTTATATTCATAAGAATTTGGAGTTTCAAAGAGTAAAATTGTTGAGGTTAAGAACAGGACATTTTTCGATTTGGATTTCAATCTCTAGTGTGCAGTTTGGTTTTGGTGGATCATTATGCAGTGTTTCATTTTATTTTATTTGAACAGGTGATATAAGTTAACTGTACAGATTAATGAGCCTCAGTTTGATATTTCCATAATGCAGACAGCATTCACTGAACTAAGGTAACTAAATTTTTTCACTGAATTTTCTGCAACTTACAAAAAGTTAGGATACTCTATTCTATTTTTGAGAAAAATGACTTCCATAGGATATAGAAATCATTAATATATTTTCAGAATTTTTTTTTATTTTAGAATTTTTATTTATTCCTCACACATGTATACAATGTACCTAGATCACACCGATCCTTAACTTGGTTCTACACTCTCTGGATACATTCCCTTTTCAGCTTCATGTTCTTTATGTTTTCCTGTTTTATTTTCTTTATAATCCATTGGTTCACTGAGTACTGCCTGCTTGGATCTTCCCTAATCCATTGTCTTAATTATGTACAGGACTTTGTCATATGACTGTAGATGCAGTGAGCCCATAGTTCCAATAACTGTGTCATGTCTAGATGGGACAATTTCATTTTCTCGTTCCTCATATTCTGCCTTCTCCTTTTCTGCAATGTTTCCCTAGCCTTATACTCAGCTCCCTTCTTCTCACTTTCTTAGCACTTATACCAGTTACACAAACTACAGTAATTGCTGCACAGTACACCTACTCATTTCTCTGACCACAGCTCATAAAAGCAGTAATGTATGGACAAAAACAATAAGAATTGGAAGGCAGTTTGACAACATGGATATTTAGCAAAACAGGAATAGTAGAATCCTCTCTATGGCCATGTGAACCATGGGAAAAATGTGACCATGATTATAACATGACATCTGACTTTCCTTCTATAGAAGAGGCTTCAAAGTCAAACAAACAGCAGTTGGCCACTTTAATAAGATTTAGATAATTGTCTTCATACTTCTGAATTTTCAACTGGCACAATGATATCTATTTTCATCAATATCCATGCCAATGATATAATTTTGCTCTTTTGTTGGTTAAATAAAGGTCTAGTGCCTATATAATTTATTTTTCCAATTTTGTAACATGGATATTGTGAAGAGCTAGAAGGTAAAGACATTCATGGAATTAAAACTGGGGTAGACAGATTCCTTCAGGTAGATATTCCATAAGTGGTACTATTGGATCACAAATAATTTCAGTTTTCAGGTTTATATTAATTTCTTTAATAACTATATTAAATTTTAGACCCAACAAACTTATACCAGGGTTCTTTGTTCCAGCAACACTATACAAACACTGTTATTTGTAATTGTACTTCAGCAATGATTTGTGGGTTTAGTATTTTTCATGTAATTTTTGATAATTACTGTGCCATTATTTTAAGCATTTATTCAAATATATAGCGTATATAATTGCATTACTTTAGTTATGAAGCATAAGGTATTTTGTGTCTAAAAGATATGATCCATACGTCAGATAAAGAGCCAGTAAAGTTTTATTTTCTCCATTGATATTAACTTGGTATCTCTAAATGACACTCCATTGTGAGGATGTACCATATATCTGTGTCCATTCCTCTGTTGATGAGCATTTGATTTCTTTCCAGCTTCTGGCTATTATAAATAAGGCTGCTATGAACATAGTCGAGCATGTGTCTTTGTTAAATGTTGGGGCATCTTTTGGGTATATGGCCAAGAAAGGTGTAGCTGGGTCTTCAGATATCTCAATGTCCAATTTTCTGAGGAAACTCCACACTGATTTCCAGAATTGTTGTTCCAGTCTCCAATCCCACCAACAATAGAGGTGTGTTCATCTCTTTACACATCCTCGCAACATTTGCAGTCACCTGAGTTTTTGATCATATCCATTCTGAGTGGTGTGAGGTGAAATCTGAGGGTTGTTTTGATTTGCATTTCCCTTATGACTAAAGATTATACATTTCTTTAGGTATTTCCCTGCCATTCGATATTCTTCAGCTGTGAATTCTTTGTTTTGCTCTGAACCCCATTTTTCAATAGGGTTATTTTTCTCATACAGTCTAACTTCATGGTTTCTTTGTATATTTTGGATGTAAGTCCTCTATCTGTTGTAGGATAGGTAAAGATCTTTTTTCCAATCTGTTGGTTGCCGTTTTGTCCTAACAGCAGTGTTCTATGCCTTACAGAAGCTTTGCAGTTTTATGAGATCGCATTTGTCGATTCTTGATCTTAAGCATGAGTCTTTGGTGTTTTGTTCAGGAAATTATATTCAGTACACATGTGTTCGAGATGCTTCCCCACGTTTTCTTCTATTGGTTTGAGTGTATCTGTGATGAAGTGGATGTCTTTAATCCAGATGGACTTAAGCTTTCTAGAGTGTAGTAACACTGGTTCGATCTGCATTCTTCTACATGCTGACCCCCAGTTGAATCAGCACCACTCTATAAACATGCTATCTTTTTTTTCCATTGATGGTTTTGGCTCCTTTCTCACAAAATAAGTGACCATGGGTGTATGGGTTGATTTTTGGGTCTTCAATTCTATTCCACTGGTTTATTTGCCTACCTCGGTCTTAATGCCGTACAGTTTTTATCACTGTTGCTCTGTAATACTGCTCGAGTTCATGGATAGTGGTTCCCAGGGAAGTAATTTTATTTTTGAGGACAGTTTTAGCTATTCTGTGTTTTTTCTTATTCCAGATGAATTTATTAACTTTTCTCTCTAACTCTATGAAGAATTGGATTGGAATTTTGATGGTGATTGGAAAGAATCTGTAGGTTGCTTTTGGTATAATGGTCATTTTTACTGTATTATTTCTGCCAGTCCATGGACATGGGAGATCTTTCCACCTGCTGAAGTATGCTTCAGTTTGTTCAGAGACTTGAGGTTCTGCTCATATGCTTATATCTTTTACTTGCTTGTATAAAGTAACCCTGAGATATTTTATATTATTTGGGGGGTATTGTGAAGGGTGCCATATCCCTAGTTTCTTTCTCTGCTTGCTTAGCTTTTCTGCAGAGTTATTTTTATACCCAGCCACTTTGCTGAAATTGTTTATCAGGCTTATTAATTCTATTGTGGACTTTTTGAGGTCACTAAGTATACTATCATATCAACTACAAACAGTACTATTTTGACTTCTTTTTTTCCGATCTATATCCCTTTGACCACCTTCAGTGTCTACTTGCTCTGGCTAAGATGTCTAGAACTATATTGAATAAGTTGTGAGAGAGTGGGCAGCCTTGTCTAGTCCCTGATTTCAGTGTGATTGTTTTAAATTTCTCTCTACTTAGTTTAATGTTAGCTATGGATTAGCTGTATATGTTTAGGTATGGGCCTTAAATTCCTGTACTTTCCAGGTCTTTTGTCATGATGGGTGTTGAATTTTGTCAAATGCATTCTCAGTATCTAATGAAAGGATCATTGGGTTTTTATCTTTGAGTGTGATTATATAATGGATTAGGTTGAAGATTTCCACATACAAAACCATCCCTGCATGCCTGGGATAAAACCGACTTGATCATGAGGGATGATTGTTTTGATGTGTTCTTTGACTTTTTTTGCAAGTCTTTTATCGAGTATTTTTGCATCGATATTCATAAGGGAAAATGGACTGAAGTTCTCTTTTTTTGTTGGGTCATTTTGTGGCTTAGGAATTAGAGTAATTGTGGCTTCACAAAAGGAATTCAGTAGTGCTCCATCTGTTTCAATTTTGTGGAATAGTTTGGACAGTATTGGTATGAAAATTTCTATGAATTCTGGATAGATTTTTGCACAAAATCCATCTGATCCTTGACTCTTTTTGTTAGGGAGGTTTTTAATGATTGGTTGTATTTCCTTAGCAGTTATTGGTTGTTTAAACATTTTTTTCTGTTCCTGACTTAGCTTTGGTACCTGGCATTACTCTAGAATATTGTCATTTTTCTCCAAATGTTCAAGTTTTGTTGATTATAGGCTTTTGTAGGATGATATGATGACTTTTTTAATTTTCTCTGATTCTGTTTTTATGTCTCCCTTTTCAATTCTTTTTTTGTTAATTTGGACACACTCTGTGTGCCTTCTTGTTAGTCTGGCTAAGGGTTTATGTATCCTGTTGATTTTCTCAAAGAACCAGCTTTTGGTTCTGTTCATTCTTTGTATAGTCCATTTTGTTCTACTTGGTTGATTTTAGCCATAAGTTTGATTATTTCCTGCCTTCTACTATTCCTGGGTGTATTTGCTTCTTTTTGTTCTAGAGATTTTAGGTGTGCTCTCAAGCTGGTGACATATGCTCTCTCCTGTTTCTTTATGCAGACACTCACAGCTATGAGTTTTCCTTTTAGCACAGCTTTCATTTTATCTCAAAAATTTGGGTATATTGTACCTTCATTTTCATTACATTCTATGAAATCTTTAGTTTCTTTCTTCATTTCTTCCTTGACAAAGTTATCATTGAGTAGAGCATTGTTCAACTTCCATGTTTATGTGAGTAGTTCTTTCCTAATTGTTATTGAAGAAGAGCCTTAGCCCATGGAGGTCTGATAGGGTGCATTGGATTATTTCTATTTTTCTGTATCCTTTGAGGCTTGCTTTATGACTGATTATATGATCAATTTTGGAGAAAGTGCCATGAAGTGGTGAGAAGAAGTTGTCCTTTTGTTTTATGATAGAATATTGTAAAATATCTGTTAAGTCCATTTGGTTTATAACTTCTGTTAGTCTGTATATGTCTCTGTTTAATTTCTGTTTCTGTTATCTGTCTAGTGATGGGAGTAGTGAGATTAAATCTCCTGGATTATTATTTTCGGGGCAATATGTTTTTTTGAGGTTTAGTAAGGTTTCTTTCATGTATTTGGAGCATAGATATTTATAATTTCTAGTTCATCTTGGTGGATTTTTGCTTTGATGAATATGAGATGTCATTCCTTAAGCTTTTTGATCTCTTTTGGTTGAAAGTCGATTCTATATGATTTTAGAATGGATACTCAAGCTTGATTCTTCAGACCATTTGCTTGGAATTTATTTTTCCAGCCTTTTATGCTGAGGTAGTGTCTGTCTTTGTCTCTGAAGTGTGCTTCCTGTAGTTCAAAATGCTGGATCCTCATTGTGTATCCAGTTTGTCAGTCTGTGTCTTTTCTGTGGGGAATTGAGTCCATTGAAGTTGAGAGATATTAATGAATAGTGATGGCCACTTTCTCTTAATTACATAAATGGTGGTTACTTTAGGATTGTGTGGTTCTCTTTGATTTGTTGTGAAAATTAATTCTTGCTTTATCTATGATTTTACTTGCCTCTATGTGTTGGGGCATGCCAGTGAGTGTCCTTTGTATTACTGGATATGTAGAAAAATATTGTGTAAATTTGGTTTTGTCATTGAATATCTTGTTTTCTTCATCTATTTTAATTGAGAGTTTTGCCGGATACAGTTGCCTGGGCTGTCGTTTGTGTTCTCTTAGTGTCTTTATGTCATCTGTCCAGGATCTTCTGGCTTTCATAGTCTCTGGTGAGAATTCTGGTGTAATTCTTATAGATTTGCCTTTATATGTAATTTAATCTTCCCCTTACTGCCTTTAATATTTTTATTTGTTTTGTGCATTTGGTGTTTTGACTATTATGGGATGGGAGGATATCATTTTCTGGTCTAATCTATTTGGAGTTCTGTAGGCTTTGTGTATGTTTATGGGCATTTCTTTCTTTAGATTAGGGAAGATTTCTTCCTTAATTTTTTTGGAGGTATTACTGTCCATTGACGTTGGCAGTCTTCACTCTCTTCTGTACCTGTTATCTTTAGGTTTGATCTTCTCATTGTGTCCTGGATTTCCTGTATGTTTTGGGCTAGGAGCTTTTTCTGTTTTACATTATCTTTCACAGTTGTCTCAATGTTTTCTATGGAAACTTCTGCTCACTAGATTATGTCTTCTATCTCTTTTATCCTGTTGGTGATTCTCACATCTATGACTCCTGGTCTCTTTCCTAGGTTTTCCAACTCCAGGGTTGTCTTCCTTTGTGATTTCTTTATTGTTTCTATTTCCATTTTTAACTCCTGGATGCTTTTATTCATTTCCTTCTCCTTTTTTGTTGTTTTTCCAGTAGTTCTTTAAGGTATTTGTGTTCCTTCTTTTTGGGATTCCACCTGTTTACTTCTGTATTTTCTGTTATCCTGTATTCTCTTAAGGGAGTTATTTATGACCTTCTTAAAATCCTCCATCGTCATGATAAAATGTGAACTTAAATCTAGATCTTGCTTTTCTGGTGTGTTTAGATATCCAGTGTTTGCTTTGGTGGGAGATTTGGGCTCTGATGAACCCAAGTAGTCTTGATTTATGTTGTTTGATTTCCTGTGCTTCCCTCTAGCCATCAGGTTGTCTTTGGAATTTGCTTGTCTTGCTTTTTCTGTCAGTGGCTTGACCGTCCTGTAGGTTCATGTGTCAGGACTGCTGTAGACCTGTTTTACTTGTTTTTTTTTCCCCAATCATGGGAACAGAGTATTCTGCTCTCATGCGTCCAATTGCTCCTGTGTACTGGCTTTCATCTCTCCCTGTGGGCAGGAGCCAGAAAGAACTTCCCATACTTCTCCTAGGTCCTTCTGTGGGGGTAGATGACACAGAAGGCCCAAGGTGTTTTCCTCTTTAGTCAGGAATCTGGGCAGAAAGTAGTCTCCTCTGGTTTCCCAGGAGTATCTGCTCCTCTGAAGATCTAGTTCACCCACCCTCAGGATTTGTGAGCAGGGAGGTGTTTGACCAGTTCACAGTCTAGAACTGCTCCTGCAGTTTTACTCCTCCTATATTCCTGGGTCCAGAGGCACTATGGAGTTTTTTCAAGGGCCAGAGATGAGAGTATGGGTGGGCAGACATGGCAGTCTCTGTGCCTTCTAGGCTCAGTATTGCCCACACTCCTGGGTGTTCATCTCTCTCCCACAGTGTTTAGGAGCAGGGAGCTCTGGGCTGGGATCAGCAAGGTTCAGGAGCTTGCTAGGAACTGGAAGTGCCTGGTACCAGAGATGTTGTTTCTTTGCTTGTCCTGAGTCCACCACTCAGGTCACTTAGAGGAAAAAAGTTGGATTCACTTCTGGTCTGAGGCCTGAAGTTGCTTCTCAGGCTGACTTTCAGCTCACTATGAGAGCCTCAGCGAGAAAGGTCCTGCCCCTACTGCACGTAGGTCCCTATGCGCAGGATGCCCAGATGGAGCTAGGTGTTTTTTTTTTTTTTTTTTTTTTTTTTTTTTTTTTTTTTTTTTTTGAGTCAGGAATGTGAGCAGAGTTCTGAGGAGTTTCTGCCTCTCAGACAGTCTAAGTCTTCCCCACCCCACATGAGAATTGGTAATAGGTGCAGTTTGGACTACAGGGCTCCTTCAGCTTAACTGCTCCTATATTCATGTGTCCAGAGGCATTATGCAGTTTCTTCTTGGGCTAGGGATGTGGGCACAGGTGGGCAGAAGTGTCAATCTTTCCTTCCCTGAGGTCTCAGTATTGCCAGCTTGTAAAAATACAAGACTGATTTCCAGAATGGATATACCAACTTGCAATCTGACCAAAAAAGGAGGAAAGTTCCTCTTTCTCCACCTCCTTTTCAGAATCTGTTGTGAATTTCTTATCTTACCATTCTGAGTGGTGTGCTGTGTAACCTCAGAATTTGTTGATTTGCATTTACCTGATGGCTAAGGATGTTGATATTCCTCAGTAGAGAATTCTTTTTTAGTGCTATTCACCATTTTTGAAAGGACTATTTGATATTCTGGAGTCTAACTCCTTGAGACTTTTATAGATAGATTTTAGTCCTCTATCAGATGGAAGCTTGGCAAAGATCTTTTCTTAACCTATTTTATTACCTTTTTCCAAATTCCAGTGCCCTATGATTTTCAAAAGCTTTATGAAGTCCCATTTGTCAATTCTTGATCTTGGAGCAAAGACATTGGTGTTATGTTCAGTGAATTTCCCCACTTTTTCTTCTATTAGTTTTAGATTATATGTTTCTTGTGGAGATACTTGATCCACTTCGACTTGATCTTTGTACAGGGTGATAAGAATTGTTTGATTTCCATTCTTCTATATGCTAACCTCCAGTCGAATGAGAACCGTTTGTGGACAATTTTATCGTTCCATTGGTTGGTTTCGGTTCATTGTCAAACATCAAGTGGCCATAGGTGTGTGCCTTCATTTCTGGGCCTTCAATTATATTACATTGATCTACCTGACTGTCCCTTTACCATTCCGTTCAATTTTTATCATTATTGTTCTGTAATACAGCTTGAAGTCATCAATAGTGATTACCCCAGAAGTTCTTATATTGTTGAAGAACTTTTTCTCTATCATGGGGTTCTTGTTATTCCAACTGAATTTTCAAATTGCTCCTTCTAACTCTTTGAAGAATTGAGTTGGAATTTTGATGGTGATTGCCTTGAATCTGTTGATAACTTTTGGCAAGATAGCCACTTTTATAATATTAACCCTGCAAATGCAAGAGCATGGGAATTTTTTCCATCTTCTGAGATCTTCTTCAAAATTTTTCTTCAGAGACTTGAAATTCCTGTCATACAGAGCTTTCACTTGCTTGTTTAGAGTCAAGATGAGGTATTTTTTATTATTTGTGACTATTTTGAAGGCTGTCATTTCCTTATTTTCTCCTCAAACTGTTTATCCTTGAAATAGAATGCTATTGATTTGTTTGAGTTAAGTTTACATCCAGCCACTTTGCTGAAGTTGTTTATCAGATGAACGAGTACCCTGGTGGAATTTTGGGGTCTAAAATATACAATCACATCATCTTAAATCATGATATTTTAAGTTCTTGCTTTCTAATTTTTTCCGTTTTCCTACATGTTTTTGTCTAATTTTTGTGGATAAGACTTCCAGTACTATATTGATGGGGTAAGTAGATATTGGGCAAAATTTTCTAGTTCGTGATATTTGTGGTAGTGCTTCAAGTCTCTCTTCAGTAAGTTTGTTGTTGGCAACTTTTTTTATGTAATTTCTATTACTATGTTTAAGTATGGGCATTGAATTCCTAATATTTTCCAAGACAATTAACATGAAGAAATATTGATTTTTCAAAATATTTTATCAGCATCTATAAAGATGATCATTTATTTCCCCCCCAGGAGTTTATTTACATAATTGATTCTTCTATGTCCTGAAATCCAGTTGAACCATAATTTCTTGAAAATTCTGTCTTTTTTCCATTTCATAATTTTAGCACCTTTGTCAAAGACAAAGTGACCATAGGTGTGTGCATTCATTTCTGCATCTTCAGGCTAGTGATCATTTCTTTGTCCCACAGAGTTCCCAAAGGAGTTTCAAATGTTCATTCCCTATCCTACAGGTCTCCAGTCTTTGCACTTATCCTCCAAATGTGGTGAAGAAGACAACTCTCGTCAAGGGGAGGTACAACAGGCCCCATAATACAAAGATGATTGCAAAACTTCCTATCTTAAAGGTAATCTCAGTGATTTCTCATAATCCACAAATGGATAAAGTCCTGCCCCCTCTCCACATGAGACTGTATTACCTTCACCAGCTGCCAAAGTAGGGCAGAGAGCTATGTCCACTCACGAAGACAGTCAAATGTGTCCCCCATCTCCAACAAAGTGCGTTATGCAATCTGCTTTGGGTAAAATGAGTTTGAAACCTGATTCTGCTGACAAAGGGGATTTCAGAACTTCCCTATTAAATCTAGAGGACCTTCCAAGTACTCCACTATTAAAAAATGTGCTTAAATCATCACTTATGTTCCAAGAGGGACAAAATACAGTCACAAATCCCCAAGTGAACCTCATAACACACATACCAGCCCTGGCAGAGACAAAATTTTCTGCATGTACACCTTTAGATCAAGGACCATTGCCAGCTTCAGAAGGTGCTCTTGAGAGTTCTATACCAAAGGAAGATGTGGTAGAAAATTCTGAGTCCACCCAAGGGACTCTTGTGCATTCTGTACATAAAAAATATGATTAGCATACTCTCCATCTCCCCCAGTACATCCAATGTCCCTATACAGAACATTATTCAAATATCCTCTAAAATTGAAAAGGACCTTCTTGACTTGTCATCAGGCCCAAAACGAGACAAGTTTATCTAAACACACAGTCAATGAGCCATGCACTGTCCATATTTATACAATGTACAGAGAAGATAAAACACCCCCTACCTCGTCAGAGAACTCTAGGTCATTCTGACCTGAAAGGAGAGGCTCCAAAATTTTCCACATATACATCAGAGATGCTAGAATTTCCCAAAACTGAGCAGGATTTTCTGAGTAGTACTCTACCTCATAAAGAGATTGTGGGACAAGAAACATCTACAAAAGGATATCTACCCACAGCCACATCTTTAGAAATGACTTGTGGATGTGACACAAATAAAAAAAGATGTTGTAGGACATTTTCTATCTTAGAGAAGGTTATGGATTCAACCATATGTTAACGAGGAGTGGTGGAACATGATATGCAAACACCAGTGTCTGCAGCACCCTTGATAACTGACGAAAGGGATTCCTTCTTTTCCATTTGGGCAAAAGAATGCATACAACCTCTGCAAACTTCACAGGGGGCTATAGGACCTTCCTTATCTCCTCAAGATCAGCCATCTTCCCCAAATACAGAAGATGCTACACACTCTTTCAAATATGAACAAGGGGTTTCCAGTCCTTCTTTATACCCACAAGCTGGCCCAGAACATCTGCAAAATACATCAAAGACTTTGGATTTTACCTTATATTCTGAAGGGGCCTTGGAACCTGTTTTGCCTATCAAGCAGGCTATGGAACCTAACACTTCTACACGAAAGTCTGTTTCCACTTCTCCAGCAGAAGAAATTTTTTTGGAACTTCCTCAATTACACAACAATATCTAGAAACATCGTTATCTGCTCATGAGGCTCTCAGCCCTCTCACATATGTCCATGATGGTCTAGGAGAGGTCACATCTTCTGAGGTCGCTCTAATACCTACACCACATTCTGACGTCACAGTCAGTATTTCTACACGTATACACGGTACATTAAGACCTTCCTCATCTGAGAAGGATGTCTTAGGATCTACTGCATCTCAACAGCTTGCTTTACAACTATCCCCATCTACCCAAGTAGATTTATTTCACATGTCCACTCTGGGGAGAAATGGTCACCATTCTCCCTCTACCAAAATGGACCTCAGGAATCCAGTTTCTAGAAACAAAGGGTTAAGATTTGACCCTTCTGATGGAGTCTTGAGAAATTTCTCCTCCAAAGAAGACAGTTTCAACCTTACCCCTTCTGCCAAAAGGTATCCTTTGCTATCTTATGCTGCCAAAGAGAAACCAAAAGGTACAACTATTCCTCAGGAGAGTCGCACAAATTCTCCATATGTCCAAAGGGCCTTGTAATTTTCCAAAAATGATGAAGGAATTGTGGAAAGTTGCCAATCCTTACAAGGGCATGCTAGATATTCCACATTGTCCCAAAATGCTCAAGTACCCCCTCCTTCTACCAAAAAGGCATGTTCACCGTCTGCCCTAGGATTTCAGGGAATTTCTTCACCCCTCTCTAGGGTTACAGAAACTGTTCTCCGTCCTCAAAGTAATTTGTAATTGTGAAAATTAGACTTCAAAAATACAAAAACGTTTTTTATATTTCCAAAGTTCTGATGGAAACTCCACATCGAAAAAAACTCATTTATACCTTGTGCCATTATCCCAAGTGTATCAGAAAAATTCCATGTCTTCTAAAGCATCAAAAAAATCAATCTGTTTCTAGCACTCTTCCTGGGAAACATTTACCATCAGCCATACAATCCCCAGGATCATCAAAATCTAAAAAAGGAGTATCTAGAATATTTATCATCTGCCCAAAGGTCTTTAAGATGTTCAGCAACTTCTCCATTAGCTTGGTTAACCCATAGAAGAAAAGAACAAAAGCCATCTTCCCAGGGTGTTTTCCCAAGAACCACATAGTTTTTCTTTTCTTTATGCCAAGATATAATGCCAGCTTCCTTCTCCCCATCTCTATTCTCTTGACCCTCTTTCTTCTCCCTCCCAAATGGCTGTTTACTCTGAATTAGAGGCCAATTAGTAAACCCTAGAGTTACTGAAGGAATATCTGAGAGGCAGTCGCTTTGAGGACAACTCTACAAACATCAAAGAACCTTCTAGGGCTATCCAGGATACAAGAATATTTCAGGCAGGACCGAATGATGATATCACTGAGAACTTCCATGGCCTACCTGTTAAACAGCTTTCCTTACATTGACCAATTTCTAGGGTGTCCTTTCCATGACTGTCTCCTGTGACACAGTGGAAACCTTTACATACTACATCTCTCCAATGCTAAGTACTTCGATTGTTGCATTAGTGGTTTCATTCTCTGAATGGAGAAAGTTCGTTAGGGGCTTAGCATGGGAAGAAAAGATCTAGGAATATGGAGTGGAGGAGATTATTCTGGATAATAATTTTATTCCCAGGTCCATTCCTGTGACATACACTTCAATTCCCTAGGTTTTCTCTGTATCTCCAAGCAAGTATTTTCCCTACAGACCTTCAAAGAATAAATATTGTATTAATTATTTTGTCTGCATTCCTTGAGAGGGGACGTTATATATATTCCTGAATGTGTACTCAAAAATTCAGTTTTCCAATTAAATTTTTTTGCAATGATTTTGTCTAAAAAGGGGGCACAGCAATAGAGTGAGTATAACAGTATAAATACTTTGTGCCTTCCTCAAATGATAAACTCCCAAATCCTTATTTTATCCAAACATTACCAGACATCATTAAAGCAAAGGACAGCATGAACTATAATATTCGGTTCTCTTGTCCCATTTGATATCAGTTCTGCATTATCTACCTTACTGGATTCCCATGACGAGACTTGAGGGTTTTGGATGTTTTACCCTGATTCTTTCCTCAGGCCAAACATAAGATTCAGGAGGATGTGCAGGATGAGGAATAGAGTGTGGTCCAGTGAAACCTCAGCTTCATTAGGTTCATAAGAACAGGAGAGAGTCTATTTGGCACTGTCATTTGTGGATTCTACCTTCTTGATCTTGTATCCCAGAATCCATGACAAAATGCCATCTAAATTCATAGCCTTATCATATATATATATATATATATATATATATATATACATATATATATACACATATATATATATATATATGTGTGTGTGTGTGTATGTGTGTGTATATAGATGATATATATATATATGATTTATAGACATATAGATATATAGATATACGGATATAGATTTATAGATATATAGATATACAGATATATAGATATATAGATATACAGATATATAGATATACAGATTATAGATATGGATATAGATAGAGATAGAGGTAGATATATTAGCCAGCAAAACTAGATAAGATGGATGAATCTTATTATTGCATGATTAGAAGAAACGGATATAGGTCTATCCTGAGAGACACAGTTAGAGCATGTCAAATACAGAAGTGAATGGTAGTGGCCAACCAGTGAACTGAAAACCGATCTCTTGTTGGTAGATTTTGAGAAGGGTTACAAGAACTGAAGGAGCTTTTAATCCTATAAGGAAAAACATGCCATCAAACCAGAGTTTTCTGGTAGTATACAAATATTCAAAGGTTGTACATGGATAGACCTATGGCTCCCACTTCATATATAGCAGAGAATGGTCTTGTTGGTCACCAATGGAATGAGATGCCCTTGGTCTAAACTAGGTATTATTACCAATTCAATGGAATGTCAAAGAGCAATAAGAGGGATTATACAAGAAGGGCATGGGGACCGGTTAGGGATCTCATGGAAAGCAATCTGGGAAAGGAAAATATTTGAAATGTAAATATGGATAATCAAATTAAAAAGCAAAAAAAAATCTTGCTAAAAATAATAAATATTAACTAAGTTAAAAATAAGAAAACTGCCATCGAATCATACATATTGAATGAGAAATCTAAAGGGTCACAATCAGACAATGGCTGTCAGAGTAATCCTAGCGAAAAGACTGATATGATGAACTATAAACACATCTCACTCCCAAATCCCAGTATCAAACACAAACTGCACTATAGGTATTCAAATAATCAAGGAGATTCCTCTGAGCTGAGGACACATTAATTGTCTTTCACTTCTTCCTTAGGACCCTTTTCTTTTGGGCAAAAAAATAAAAGGCATGAGCTGTAAGGAAAAGGACAGTGCCCTCCCCTACACCTGGCTTTTTTGATAAATATATTAATGATATAAACTCTCTGACTTAAAGGAACCATTAGAAGGAGAGAAGTCCAGTTAGTTTTGACAGGATCCGAGCCCCTGAACCCATGTGTGGAAGGGTCAGATCAATTGTATTTCTTCAACATACCTACTCAACTCCTAGCAAAGAGTCAGTGAGATTTTCCGGGGTCAACATATTTCTTCCTTTGTTTTACACCAAGAAAGAAGACCATCTTTGTTCTCCCCATCTCTGAGCTTTTCATATTCTTTGTTCTCACTCCCAAATTGATATTTCCTCTGAACTACAGGAGAATTAGTAAACCTTATAGGCACTGAAGGAATATCCAAGAGGCATTTGCAGACACTTGTGACATCACAGGAGAAGCTAGGGCTCTCCAGGATACAAGAGATTTTTCATGGAGGGCCTAATGATGAATGTCTCTGAGAACTGCCATGGCCTACCTGTAAACAGCTTTCTTTACATTGACCAGTTTCAAGAGTGCCTTTCCAGGTATGTCTCCCGTGACATAGGGGAAACCTTTATGTACTCCATCTCTCTAAAGCTAGCGTCTTCTCTTTGCTTCGACAGTGGTTACATGCTCTGAATGGAGAAAGGTAGTCACGGTCCTGACATGGGTAGTAATGATGTAGGAACTTGGGAGTGTAGGAGATTCTTCTGGATAATATTTTTATTCCCATGTCCATTCCTGTGACATACAGTTCCATTTTCTAGATTTTCTCTGTTTTATAATGGCCAGTATTTTCGCTATAGACCTTTAGGTGAATGAATATTGTATTTCACTTTCTTATTGTACATTCCTTGATAGGGGACTTTATAAATATTTCTGAATGTGTACTCTAAATTACTGTTTTCCAATTCCATTTTCTGCTATGATATTGGAAACAAATGTGGCCCGGCTATAGAGTGAGTATAATAGTATGAATACTGTGTACTTACTTCAAACGATAAACTCCCAAATACTTATTTTATCCAAAGATATCCATACATCAATAAAGCAAAGGACCACATGGACTATACATTTCGGTTCTCTAATCAAATTTGATAACTGTACTACATTATGTACCTTCCTGTGGTCCCATGGCCAGCCTTGAAAGTTTTAGATGTGTTACCATGATTCTTTTAAAGCCCAAATAAAAGAAACAGGGGTATGGGCAGGAAAAGGAAGGCCTGAGGGACAGTGAAACCTCAACTTCAATACCTTCATAAGTATAGGAGTGAGTCTATTAGACATTGACATTAGTAATTTCTACAATTTCTACATTCTTTACATAGTTGCACAGAATCCATGTTGACATTCCACCTAACCACCATATATATGTATATATTTTTTTTTCTTTTCAGACACCAAAACTAGATAAGAGTGATGAAGCTAAGTAGTGCTATTGCTATTGGCCAGGAAACTGATATACATATGTCCTGAGAGAAACAGCTAGAGCATTTCAAATAAAGAATAGAATGCTAGTGGCAAACAGGTGAACTGAAATGGACCTCTTGTTGGTAGATTCTGAGAAAGAATAACAAGAGCTGAAGGAGCTTTCAACACCGAAAGAAAAAAAATGCTAATGAACCAGAGCTTTCTGGTACTAAACTAATATTCAAAATCTGTACTTGGACAGACCTATGAATCCAACTGCATATGTAGCAGAGGATGGCTTTTTGGGCACCAATGGAAGTAGAAGGCCTTGGTCCTTCACTTGGTTTGACTCACAGTTAAAATAAATGTGAAAGGACAGTAAGGTAGTTTATAGAAGAACAGGAGAGGGACCAGTTAGATATCTTATGGTAGTAAACTCTTGAAAGAAATAATATTTTAAATGTAAATGTACATATTTATTTGTTTAAAAAAACAAATAAAATTTGCAAAAATAAAAAAAAAATATAAGAAATAAATGAAAAGAAAACTGACAGCTAAACACAAACACAGATGTTGACTCAGAAATCTAATGGATCACTGTCAGGGAATGGTAGTTACAGATATAATAGTGGAAAGACTAGGATGGTGAAGACTCAGCTAGAAACACTTCTCTCTCCCAGATATCTGTATCAGACACAAACTGCACAATAGATATCTAAAGCATGGAGGAGTTTACTCTGAGCTAGGGACACAATCCTTGTCCTTCCTTTCTTCCTTAGGTCCTTTCTCTTCTTGTCAAAAAGAATTAAGGCCATATGCTCTCAGGAAAACAACTGTGCCCTTCCCATCACTTGGCTTTTGATATATATGAATGATATAAACTCTCTGATTTCCAGGACCCATAAGAACAGGGAAGTCCAGATGCTTCTGAGAGGACCCCAATCCCGATTCCCATTTGTGGAAGACTCAGATCAGTGCTATCTGTTCAGAAATATCACTAAACCCGTACCAAGGAGTCACTGAGCTTTCAGAAGCACACATATTTCTTCCTTTTTTTAGAGCAAAACAGAAGGGAAGCTTCCTTATCTCCATATCTGATCTCTTCATCCTCTTTGTTCTCACTCCCAAATGGCTGTTTACTCTGAAATGGATGCCATTTACTAAACTCTAGAGGTACTGAAGGAATACCTGAGAAGCAGATGCAGTCATGACAACACTTGTGACATCACAGAAGAAGACAAAGCTCTCCAGGTTACAAGAGATTTTTCAGGCAGGGCCTAATGATGATGTCACTGAAAACTGCCATTGTCTCCCTGCTAAATAGTTTTCTTTACATTGACCAGAGTTGAGGGTGCCCTTTCCTGGTTTGTCTCCTATGATTCAGTGGAAACATTTACTCCATCTCTCTAAAGCTAGAGATTTCCCTTTGCATTATTAGTGGATACATGCTCTGAACGGGAAAATTTAGTCAAGGTCCTGGAATTGGTAGAAAAGATCTTGTAACATGGAGTGGAGGAGATTCTTCTGGATATTAATTTTATAACCAGGTACATTTTGTGAAATACAGTTCAATTTTGTAGGTTTTCTCCGTTTCCCAAAGGCCAGTATTTTCCCTACAGACCTTCAATTGAATGTATATTTTATTTCACTTTCGTATTGTACATTCCTCGATATGGGACTTTATAAATATTGCTGAATGTGTACTCAAAACTTTTTTTTTCCAATTCCATTTTCTGGAATGATTTTGGCAACAAATGTGGCCTAGCTATAGAATGAGTATAAGAGTGTAAATATTGTGTACCTACTTGAAATGATAAACTCCCAAATCCTTAATTTATCCCAAAATTATCAGGGATCAGTCAAGCAAAGGACAACATGGACTATAGAATTTGATTCTCTAGTCCCATTTGATATCAGTTTTGCATTATCTACCTTACTGTGTTCCCGTGGCCAGACTTGAGGTTTGCGGTTGTTCTACAATTATTCATTCTTCTGGAATAATAAGATACAAGAAGGACAGGGAGAGGAATGGCTTGAGGTCCAGGGAAACCTCAACTTCAATATGTTCATAAGAAAAGGAGGGAGTCTATTTGACATTGTCCTTTGTGGATTCTACATTCTTGACTTAGTTAAGCACAATCCATGTGAAAATTCTACTTATCCACGTAGCGGCAGGAGCCACGCAAAGGATATATATATAAGATAAGATTAGATAAGATTGATGACGCTAAGAAGTGCATTCTGCCAGGCAACAGATATAGATATTTCTTTTTTTTTTTTTTTTTTTTTGGAGCTGGGGACCGAACCCAGGGCCTTGCGCTTCCTAGGCAAGCGCTCTACCACTGAGCTAAATCCCCAACCCCAATATTTCTTGAGAGACACAGCTAGAGCATATTATATACAGAAAAGAATGTGTTTTGTAAAAATATGAAAATAAAAAAGTAAAATTTCCTGTTACCCTGCTAACTCTGGCACCAATATGTCTGAAATTCTCTGCTAGATATCTTGGAGGAAACACATTCCCACTCCTCGGCTGCAAAGTGTTTTTTGCCACCACACACTTTCCTATACACAAACCCTCACATAAAAAACACACAACACAATAATCTTTGATCTAGTAGAATAGATATAATTGCCCACTTAAACATACAAATCTGGGTACCATCCATCCCTTAGGAACATTAATAATAACATGTAAATACACAGAGCAAAATCTTAAATTCACTTACAATGGCTTCTCACTCTGTCATCTTCCTTTCTCTCCTTTTTCCTCTAGTCTTCTCCTCTTCTTTCAAACTTCTCTCCCACCCATTCTTCCTTCTCCTCCCATGACAACCCTCCTTCTATCCTGTTCCTGCCACTCACATATACTTCACAAATTCAATAGGCAAGTGGTTCTGGTGAAGTAACCTGAGTCCTGAGTACAGGACTATGCAGCTGACCTTGGGGCATTGGAATTAGTATCAAACACAGATAACTTCAGGGCAAACCACAACATGAACCCTAGTGGACAAAAAGTGAACTGAAAATGGACTTCTTGTTGGTAGATTTTGAGAAAGGATTAGAAGAGGTGAAGGTGCTTTCCACCCCTTAAGAACAAGAATGCTAATGAAGCAGAGCTTTCTGGTAGTAGACCAATGTTCAAAAAATGTACATGAACATACTTATGTCTCCAACTACATATGTTGTAGAGGATGGCCTTGTTGGACAACAATGGAAGGAGAACCCTTGGTCCTGCCTAGGTTTGGCTCCCGGTAAAGTAAATGTCCAGGGGCAGTAAGGGTGGTTATAGGAAAAGGGTAAGGGGACCGGTAAGGAATCATATAGTCTGAAAACTGGGAAAAGAAATAATATTTTAAATGTAAATTTAGAAATATCCAATTAAAAAAGCAATAAAATTTGTTTAAAAACTAAAAAAAAAATGATAGAAATAAAAGAAAATAAATGTACCAGCTAATCACACCAATTGATTCAGTATTTTAAGGGGTCACTGTCATGGAATGGTATTCAGAGTAATACAAGTGGAAAGACTGATATGATTAAGTTTCATCTAAAAGCACTTCTCCTTCCCACATCTCCGTGTCAGACACGAACTGCATTATTAGAATCCAATGCATGCAGGAGTTTACTCTGTGCTGAGGACACAATACTTGCTTTACTTTCTTCTTTAGGACCTTTCCTTCTTAGCAAAAGGATAAAAGCTATGAGCTCCTT